>NW_027250962.1:0-79875 GCF_044704955.1 Pristiophorus japonicus
CTCTCTCTGTGACGACACTCTCTCTCTCTCTGTGACGACTCTCTCTCTCTCTATTCCTCGCTCGGTGACAACACAGTCTCTCTCTCTCTCTCTCTCTCTCTGTGACGACACATTCTCTCTCTCTCTCTCTCAGGGACGACACTCACTCTCTCACTCTCTCTGTGACAACACTCTCTCCCTCTCTCTCTCTGTGATGACACTCTCTCTCTCTCTCTCTCTCTCTCTCTCTCTGTGACGACCACTCTCTCTCTCTGTCTCTGTGATGATTCTCTCTCTCTCTCTCGGTGACGACTCTCTCTCTCTCTCTCTCTCTCTCTCTCTCGGTGACGACTCTCTCTCTCTCTCTCTCTCTCTCTGTGACGGCACTCTCTCTCTCTCTGTGACGACACACTCTCTCTCTCTCTCTCTCTGTCTCTGTGATGATTCTCTCTCTCTCTCGGTGACGACTCTCTCTATCTCTCCCTCTCCCTCTGTGACGACACTCTCTCTCTCTCTCTCTCTGTGACGACACTCTCTCTCTCTCTCTCTCTCTGTGAACACTCTCTCTCTCACTATTCCTCGCTCTGTGACAACACAGTCTCTCTCTCTCTCTCTCTCTCTCTCTCTGTGACGACATACACTCTCTCTCTCTGTGACGACTCTCTCTCTCTGTGACGACACTCTCTCTCTCTCTCTCTGTGACGACTCTCTCCCTGTGACAACACTCTATCTCTATCTCTATCTCTCTCTCTCTCTCTGTGACGACACTCTCTCTCTCTCTGTGACAACACACTCTCTCTCTCTCTCTCTCTCTCTCTCTGTGACGACACACTCTCTCTCTCTCTGATGACACTCTCTCTCTCTCTCTCTCTGTCTCTGTGATGATTCTCTCGCTCTCTCGGTGACGACTCTCTCTCTCTCTCTGTGATGGCACTCTCTCTCTCTCTGTGACGACACACTCTCTCTCTGTCTCTGTGATGATTCTCTCTCTCTCTCTGTGACGACTCGCTCCCTGTGACGACACCTTCTCTCTCTCTCCCTCCGTGACGACACTCTCTCTCTCTCTCTCTCTCTCTGTGACGACACTCTCTCTCTCTCTCTCTCTCTCTGTGACGACTCTCTCTCTCTCTATTCCTCGCTCGGTGACAACACAGTCTCTCTCTCTCTCTCTCTCTCTCTCTCTCTGTGACGACACTCTCTCTCTCTCTCTCTGTGACGACACTCTCTCTCTCTCTCTCTCTCTCTCTGTGAAAACACACTCTCTCTCTCTCTCTGTGACGACACACTCTCTCTCTCTCTCTCTCTCGGTGACGACTCTCTCTCTCTCTCTCTCTCTCTCTCTCTTTCTCGGTGACGACTCTCTCTCTCTCTCTCTGTGACGGCACTCTCTCTCTTTCTGTGACGACACTCTCCCTCTCTCTCTCTCTGTCTCTGTGATGATTCTCTCTCTTTCGGTGACGACTCTCTCTATCTCTCCCTCTCCCTCCGTGACGACACTCTCTCTCTCTCTCTCTCTCTGTGACGACACTCTCTCTCTCTCTCTCTCTCTCTCTCTGTGACGACTCTCTCTCTCTCTCTCTATTCCTCGCTCGGTGACAACACAGTCTCTCTCTCTCTCTCTGTGACGACACATTCTCTCTCTCTTTCTCAGGGACGACACTCACTCTCTCTCTCTCTCTGTGACGACACTCCTCTTCTCTCTATCTCTCCCTCTCTCTCTGTGACGACACTCTCTCTCTCACTCTCTCTCAGTGACGACACATTCTCTCTCCCTGTGACGACTCTCTTCTCTCTCTCTCTATCTCTCCCTCTCTCTCTGTGACGACACTCGCGCTCTCTCTCTCTCTGTGACAACACTTTCTCTCTCTCTCTCTCTGTGACGACACATTCTCTCTCTCTGTGATGACTCTCTCTCTCTCTCTTTCTCTCTCAGGGACGACACTCACTCTCTCTCTCTCTCTCTCTGTGATGACACATTCTCTCTCTCTGTGACGACACTCTCTCTCGCTCTGTGACGACTCTCTACTCTCTCTATCTTTCCCTCTCTCTCTGTGACGACACTCACTCTCTCTCTCTCTCGCTCTGTGATGACACATTCTCTCTCTCTGTGACGACACTCTCTCTCTGTGACGACTTTCTTCTCTCTCTCTCTATCTCTCCCTCTCTCTCTGTGACGACACTCTCTCTCTCTCTCTCTGTGACAACACTCTCTCTCTCTCTGTGACGACACTCTCTCTCTCTCTGTGACGACTCTCTCTCTCTCTATTCCTCGCTCGGTGACAACACAGTCTCTCTCTCTCTCTCTCTCTCTCTGTGACGACACATTCTCTCTCTCTCTCTCTCAGGGACGACACTCACTCTCTCACTCTCTCTGTGACAACACTCTCTCCCTCTCTCTCTCTGTGATGACACTCTCTCTCTCTCTCTCTCTCTCTCTCGGTGACGACTCTCTCTCTCTCTCTCTCTCTCTCTGTGACGGCACTCTCTCTCTCTCTGTGACGACACACTCTCTCTCTCTCTCTCTCTGTCTCTGTGATGATTCTCTCTCTCTCTCGGTGACGACTCTCTCTATCTCTCCCTCTCCCTCTGTGACGACACTCTCTCTCTCTCTCTCTCTGTGACGACACTCTCTCTCTCTCTCTCTCTGTGAACACTCTCTCTCTCACTATTCCTCGCTCTGTGACAACACAGTCTCTCTCTCTCTCTCTCTCTCTCTCTCTGTGACGACATACACTCTCTCTCTCTGTGACGACTCTCTCTCTCTGTGACGACACTCTCTCTCTCTCTCTCTCTGTGACGACTCTCTCCCTGTGACAACACTCTCTCTCTATCTCTATCTCTCTCTCTCTCTCTGTGACGACACTCTCTCTCTCTCTGTGACAACACACTCTCTCTCTCTCTCTCTCTCTCTCTCTCTGTGACGACACACTCTCTCTCTCTCTCTGTGATGACACTCTCTCTCTCTCTCTCTCTGTCTCTGTGATGATTCTCTCGCTCTCTCGGTGACGACTCTCTCTCTCTCTCTCTCTCTCTGTGACGGCACTCTCTCTCTCTCTGTGACGACACACTCTCTCTCTGTCTCTGTGATGATTCTCTCTCTCTCTCTGTGACGACTCGCTCCCTGTGACGACACCTTCTCTCTCTCTCCCTCCGTGACGACACTCTCTCTCTCTCTCTCTCTCTCTCTCTCTCTGTGACGACACTCTCTCTCTCTCTCTCTCTCTGTGACGACTCTCTCTCTCTCTCTATTCCTCGCTCGGTGACAACACAGTCTCTCTCTCTCTCTCTCTCTCTCTCTCTCTCTCTCTGTGACGACACTCTCTCTCTCTCTCTCTGTGACGACACTCTCTCTCTCTCTCTGTGAAAACACACTCTCTCTCTCTCTCTCTCTCTCTCTCTGTGACGACACACTCTCTCTCTCTCTCTCTCTCTCGGTGACGACTCTCTCTCTCTCTCTCTCTCTCTCTCTCTCTTTCTCGGTGACGACTCTCTCTCTCTCTCTCTGTGATGGCACTCTCTCTCTTTCTGTGACGACACTCTCCCTCTCTCTCTCTCTGTCTCTGTGATGATTCTCTCTCTTTCGGTGACGACTCTCTCTATCTCTCCCTCTCCCTCCGTGACGACACTCTCTCTCTCTCTCTCTCTCTGTGACGACACTCTCTCTCTCTCTCTCTCTCTCTCTGTGACGACTCTCTCTCTCTCTCTCTATTCCTCCGTGACGACACTCTCTCTCTCTCTCTCTCTGTGACGACACTCTCTCTCTCTCTCTGTGATGACTCTCTCTCTCTCTCTCTCTATTCCTCGCTCGGTGACAACACAGTCTCTCTCTCTCTCTCTGTGACGACACATTCTCTCTCTCTTTCTCAGGGACGACACTCACTCTCTCTCTCTCTCTGTGACGACACTCCTCTTCTCTCTATCTCTCCCTCTCTCTCTGTGACGACACTCTCTCTCTCACTCTCTCTCAGTGACGACACATTCTCTCTCCCTGTGACGACTCTCTTCTCTCTCTCTCTATCTCTCCCTCTCTCTCTGTGACGACACTCGCGCTCTCTCTCTCTCTGTGACAACACTTTCTCTCTCTCTCTCTCTGTGACGACACATTCTCTCTCTCTGTGATGACTCTCTCTCTCTCTCTTTCTCTCTCAGGGACGACACTCACTCTCTCTCTCTCTCTGTGATGACACATTCTCTCTCTCTGTGACGACACTCTCTCTCGCTCTGTGACGACTCTCTACTCTCTCTATCTTTCCCTCTCTCTCTGTGACGACACTCACTCTCTCTCTCTCTCTCTCTGTGATGACACTCTCTCTCTGTGACGACTTTCTTCTCTCTCTCTATCTCTCCCTCTCTCTCTGTGACGACACTCTCTCTCTCTCTCTCTGTGACAACACTCTCTCTCTCTCTGTGACGACACTCTCTCTCTCTCTGTGACGACTCTCTCTCTCTCTATTCCTCGCTCGGTGACAACACAGTCTCTCTCTCTCTCTCTCTCTCTCTGTGACGACACATTCTCTCTCTCTCTCTCTCAGGGACGACACTCACTCTCTCACTCTCTCTGTGACAACACTCTCTCTCTCTCTCTCTCTGTGACGACCACTCTCTCTCTCTGTCTCTGTGATGATTCTCTCTCTCTCTCTCGGTGACGACTCTCTCTCTCTCTCTCTCTCTCTCTCGGTGACGACTCTCTCTCTCTCTCTCTCTCTCTCTGTGACGGCACTCTCTCTCTCTCTGTGACGACACACTCTCTCTCTCTCTCTCTCTGTCTCTGTGATGATTCTCTCTCTCTCTCGGTGACGACTCTCTCTATCTCTCCCTCTCCCTCTGTGACGACACTCTCTCTCTCTCTCTCTGTGACGACACTCTCTCTCTCTCTCTCTCTCTGTGAACACTCTCTCTCTCACTATTCCTCGCTCGGTGACAACACAGTCTCTCTCTCTCTCTCTCTCTCTCTCTGTGACGACACATTCTCGCTCTCTCAGGGACGACACTCACTCTCTCTCTCTCTCTGTGACGACACTCCTCTTCTCTCTATCTCTCCCTCTCTCACTGTGACGACACTCTCTCTCTCTCTCTCAGTGACGACACATTCTCTCTCCCTGTGACGACTCTCTTCTCTCTCTCTCTATCTCTCCCTCTCTCTCTGTGACGACACTCGCGCTCTCTCTCTCTGTGACAACACTCTCTCTATCTCTCTCTCTCTCTGTGATGACACATTCTCTCTCTGTGATGACTCTCTCTCTCTCTCTCTCTCAGGGACGACACATTCTCTCTCTCTGTGACGACACTCTCTCTCGCTCTGTGACGACACTCTACTCTCTTTATCTTTCCCTCTCTCTCTGTGACGACACTCACTCTCTCTCTCTCCCTGTGACGACTCTCTTCTCTCTCTCTCTATCTCTCCCTCTCTCTCTGTGACGACACTCGCGCTCTCTCTCTCTCTGTGACAACACTCTCTCTCTCTCTCTCTCTCTCTCTCTGTGATGACACATTCTCTCTCTGTGATGACTCTCTCTCTCTCTCTCTCTCTCTCTCTCTCTGTGACGACACACTCTCTCTCTCTCTCTCTGTGATGACACATTCTCTCTCTCTGTGACGACACTCTCTCTCTGTGACGACTTTCTTCTCTCTCTCTCTATCTCTCCCTCTCTCTCTGTGACGACACTCTCTCTCTCTCTGTGACAACACTCTCTCTCTCTCTGTGACGACACTCTCTCTCTCTCTGTGACGACTCTCTCTCTCTCTATTCCTCGCTCGGTGACAACACAGTCTCTCTCTCTCTCTCTCTCTCTCTCTCTCTGTGACGACACATTCTCTCTCTCTCTCTCAGGGACGACACTCACTCTCTCTCTCTCTCTGTGACAACACTCTCTCTCTCTCTCTCTCTGTGACAACACTCTCTCTCTCTCTCTCTCTCTCTGTGATGACACATTCTCTCTGTGATGACTCTCTCTCTCTCTCTCTCTCAGGGACGACACATTCTCTCTCTCTGTGACGACACTCTCTCTCGCTCTGTGACGTCTCTCTACTCTCTTTATCTTTCCCTCTCTCTCTGTGACGACACTCACTCTCTCTCTCTCTCTGTGACGACACATTCTCTCTCTCTGTGACGACACTCTCTCTCTCTCTGTGACGACTTTCTTCTCTCTCTATCTCTCCCTCTCTCTCTGTGACGACACTCTCTCTCTCTCCAACACTCTCCCTCTCTCTGTGACGACACCCTCTCTCTATGATCTCTCTCTCTCTCTCTCTCTGTGACGACACTCTCTCTCTCTCTGTGACGACACTCTCTCTCTCTCTCTGTGACGACTCTCTCTCTCTCTCTCTCTGTGATGATTCTCTCTCTCTCTCTATCTCTCTCTCTCTCTCTCTCTGTGACAACACACTCTCTCTCTCTCAGGGACGACACTCTCTCTCTCTCTCTCTCTCTCTCTCTCTCGCTTGGTGACAAGACACTCTCTCTCTCTCTCTCTCTGTGACGACACACTCTCTCTCTCTCTCTGTGATGACACTCTCTCTCTCTGTGACGACACTCTCTCTCTCTCTCTGTGTAACGACACACACTCTCTCTCTCTCTCTCTCTGTGACGACTCTCTCTTTCTCTCTCTGTGATGACACTCTCTCTCTCTCTCTGTGACGACTCTCTCTCTCTCGCTCTCTCTCTCTCTCTCTCTCTCTCTCTGTGATGACACTCTCTCTCTCTCTGTGACGACACTCTCTCTCTCTCTGTGACGACACACTCTCTCTCTCTCTCTCTCTCTCCCTTTCTCTCTGTGACGACACTCTCTCTCTCTCTCTCTCTGTGACGACACTCTCTCTCTCTCTCTCAGGGACGACACTCTCTCTCTCTCTCTCAGGGACGACACTCTCTCTCTCTGTGATGAGACTCTCTCTCTCTCTCTGTGACTACTCTCTCTCTCTCACTGTGACGACACTCTCTCTCTCTCACTGTGACGACACTCTCTCTCTCTCCTCAGGGACGACAATCTCTCTCTCTCTCTCTCTCTCTCTCTCTCTGTGACGACACATTCTCTCTCTCTGTGACGACACATTCCCTCTCCCTGTGACGACACATTCCCTCTCCCTGTGACGACTCTCTTCTCTCTCTCTCTATCTCTCCCTCTCTCTCTGTGATGACACTCGCGCTCTCTCTCTCTCTGTGACAACACACTCTCTCTCTCTCTCTGTGACGACACATTCTCTCTCTCTGTGATGACTCTCTCTCTCTCAGGGATGACACTCACTCTCTCTCTCTCTCTCTCTCTGTGACGACACATTCTCTCTCTCTGTGACGACACTCTCTCTCGCTCTGTGACGACACTCTCTCTCTGTGACGACTTTCTTCTCTCTCTCTATCTCTCCCTCTCTCTCTGTGACGACACTCTCTCTGTGACGACGCTCTTCTCTCTCTCTCTCTGTGACAACACTTTCTCTCTCTCTCTCAGTGACGACACTCTCTCTCTCTGTGACGACACACTCTCTCTCTCTCTCTGTGACGACACACTCTCTCTTTCTCTCTGTGACGACACACTCTTTCTCTCTCTCTCTGTGACAACACACTCTCTCTCTCTCTGTGACGACACACTCTCTCTCTCTCTCTGTGACGACACTCTCTCTCTCTCTCTCTGTGACGACACTCTCTCTCTCTCTCTCTCTGTGACGACTCTCTCTCTCTCTCTCTCTCTGTGACGACACACTCTCTCTCTCTCTCTGTCTCTGTGATGATTCTCTCTCTCTCTCTCGGTGACGACTCTCTCTATCTCTCCCTCTCCCATCCGTGACGACACTCTCTCTCTCTCTCTCTCTCTGTGACGACACTCTCTCTCTCTCTCTCTATGTGACGACTCTCTCTCTCTCTATTCCTCGCTCGGTGACAACACAGTCTCTCTCTCCCTCTCTCTCTCTCTGTGACGACACATTCTCTCTCTCTCTCTCAGGGACGACACTCTCTCTCTCTCTCTCTCTCAGGGACAACACTCTCTCTCTCTCTGTGATGACACTCTCTCTCTGTGACGACTCTCTCTCTCCCTCTGTGACGACTCTCTCCCTCTCTCTGTGTAACGACACTCTCTCTCTCTCTCTCTCTCTGTGACGACTCTCTCTCTCTCTCTCTCTCTCTCTCTCAGGGACGACACACTCTCTCTCTCTCTCTCTCTGTGACAACACTCTCTCTCTCTCTCTCTGTGACAACACTCTCTCTCTCTCTCTCTCTGTGATGACTCTCTCTCGGTGACGACACTCTCTCTCTCTCTCTCTCTCAGGGACGACACACTCTCTCTCTCTCCCTCTCTCTCTGTGACGACTCTCTCTCTCTGTGACAACACTCTCTCTCTCTCTCTCTCTCTCTCTGTGACGACATACACTCTCTCTCTCTGTGACGACTCTCTCTCTCTCTCTGTGACGACTCTCTCCCTGTGACAACACTCTCTCTCTATCTCTCTCTCTCTCTCTCTCTCTGTGACGACACTCTCTCTCTCTCTGTGACAACACACTCTCTCTCTCTCTCTCTCTCTCTCTCTGTGACGACACACTCTCTCTCTCTCTCTGTGATGACACTCTCTCTCTCTCTCTCTCTCTCTGTCTCTGTGATGATTCTCTCGCTCTCTCGGTGACGACTCTCTCTCTCTCTCTGTGACGGCACTCTCTCTCTCTCTGTGACGACACACTCTATCTCTGTCTCTGTGATGATTCTCTCTCTCTCTCTGTGACGACTCGCTCCCTGTGACGACACCTTCTCTCTCTCTCCCTCCGTGACGACACTCTCTCTCTCTCTCTCTCTGTGACGACTCTCTCTCTCTCTATTCCTCGCTCGGTGACAACACAGTCTCTCTCTCTCTCTCTCTCTCTCTCTCTCTCTCTCTCTCTGTGACGACACTCTCTCTCTCTCTCTCTGTGACGACACTCTCTCTCTCTCTCTCTCTCTCTCTGTGACAACACACTCTCTCTCTCTCTCTCTCTCTCTCGGTGACGACTCTCTCTCTCTCTCTCTCTCTCTCTCTCTTTCTCGGTGACGACTCTCTCTCTCTGTGACGGCACTCTCTCTCTTTCTGTGACGACACTCTCCCTCTCTCTCTCTCTGTCTCTGTGATGATTCTCTCTCTTTCGGTGACGACTCTCTCTATCTCTCCCTCTCCCTCCGTGACGACACTCTCTCTCTCTCTCTCTCTCTGTGACGACACTCTCTCTCTCTCTCTCTCTCTGTGACGACTCTCTCTCTCTCTCTCTATTCCTCCGTGACGACACTCTCTCTCTCTCTCTCTCTGTGACGACACTCTCTCTCTCTCTCTGTGATGACTCTCTCTCTCTCTCTCTATTCCTCGCTCGGTGACAACACAGTCTCTCTCTCTCTCTCTGTGACGACACATTCTCTCTCTCTTTCTCAGGGACGACACTCACTCTCTCTCTCTCTCTGTGACGACACTCCTCTTCTCTCTATCTCTCCCTCTCTCTCTGTGACGACACTCTCTCTCTCACTCTCTCTCAGTGACGACACATTCTCTCTCCCTGTGACGACTCTCTTCTCTCTCTCTCTATCTCTCCCTCTCTCTCTGTGACGACACTCGCGCTCTCTCTCTCTGTGACAACACTTTCTCTCTCTCTCTCTCTGTGACGACACATTCTCTCTCTCTGTGATGACTCTCTCTCTCTCTCTTTCTCTCTCAGGGACGACACTCACTCTCTCTCTCTCTCTCTCTCTGTGATGACACATTCTCTCTCTCTGTGACGACACTCTCTCTCGCTCTGTGACGACTCTCTACTCTCTCTATCTTTCCCTCTCTCTCTGTGACGACACTCACTCTCTCTCTCTCTCTCTCTGTGATGACACATTCTCTCTCTCTGTGACGACACTCTCTCTCTGTGACGACTTTCTTCTCTCTCTCTCTATCTCTCCCTCTCTCTCTGTGACGACACTCTCTCTCTCTCTCTCTGTGACAACACTCTCTCTCTCTCTGTGACGACACTCTCTCTCTCTCTGTGACGACTCTCTCTCTCTCTATTCCTCGCTCGGTGACAACACAGTCTCTCTCTCTCTCTCTCTCTCTCTGTGACGACACATTCTCTCTCTCTCTCTCACTCTCTCTGTGACAACACTCTCTCTCTCTCTCTCTGTGATGACACTCTCTCTCTCTCTCTCTCTCTCTCTGTGACGACCACTCTCTCTCTCTGTCTCTGTGATGATTCTCTCTCTCTCTCTCGGTGACGACTCTCTCTCTCTCTCTCTCGGTGACGACTCTCTCTCTCTCTCTCTCTCTCTGTGACGGCACTCTCTCTCTCTCTGTGACGACACACTCTCTCTCTCTCTCTCTCTGTCTCTGTGATGATTCTCTCTCTCTCTCGGTGACGACTCTCTCTATCTCTCCCTCTCCCTCTGTGACGACACTCTCTCTCTCTCTCTCTCTCTGTGACGACACTCTCTCTCTCTCACTATTCCTCGCTCGGTGACAACACAGTCTCTCTCTCTCTCTCTCTCTCTCTGTGACGACACATTCTCGCTCTCTCAGGGACGACACTCACTCTCTCTCTCTCTCTGTGACGACACTCCTCTTCTCTCTATCTCTCCCTCTCTCACTGTGACGACACTCTCTCTCTCTCTCTCAGTGACGACACATTCTCTCTCCCTGTGACGACTCTCTTCTCTCTCTTCTCTCTCTCTCTATCTCTCCCTCTCTCTCTGTGACGACACTCGCGCTCTCTCTCTCTGACAACACTCTCTCTCTCTCTCTCTCTCTCTCTCTCTGTGATGACACATTCTCTCTCTGTGATGACTCTCTCTCTCTCTCTCTCTCAGGGACGACACATTCTCTCTCTCTGTGACGACACTCTCTCTCGCTCTGTGACGACTCTCTACTCTCTTTATCTTTCCCTCTCTCTCTGTGACGACACTCACTCTCTCTCTCTCCCTGTGACGACTCTCTTCTCTCTCTCTCTATCTCTCCCTCTCTCTCTGTGACGACACTCGCGCTCTCTCTCTCTCTGTGACAACACTCTCTCTCTCTCTCTCTCTCTCTCTCTCTCTCTGTGATGACACATTCTCTCTCTGTGATGACTCTCTCTCTCTCTCTCTCTCAGGGACGACACATTCTCTCTCTCTGTGACGACACTCTCTCTCGCTCTGTGACAACTCTCTACTCTCTTTATCTTTCCCTCTCTCTCTGTGACGACACTCACTCTCTCTCTCTCCCTGTGACGACTCTCTTCTCTCTCTCTCTATCTCTCCCTCTCTCTCTGTGACGACACTCACTCTCTCTCTCTCTCTGTGACGACACATTCTCTCTCTCTGTGACGACACTCTCTCTCTCTCTGTGACGACTTTTTTCTCTCTCTCTCTATCTCTCCCTCTCTCTCTGTGACGACACTCTCTCTCTCTCTCTCTCTGTGACAACACTCTCCCTCTCTCTGTGACGACACACTCTCTCTCTCTCTCTCTGTGACGACACTCTCTCTCTCTCTGTGACGACACTCTCTCTCTCTCTCTCTGTGACGACTCTCTCTCTCTCTCTCTCTCTCTCTCTGTGACGACTCTCTCTCTCTCTCTCTATTCCTCCGTGACGACACTCTCTCTCTCTCTCTCTCTGTGACGACACTCTCTCTCTCTCTCTCTCTCTCTGTGACGACTCTCTCTCTCTCTCTCTATTCCTCGCTCGGTGACAACACAGTCTCTCTCTCTCTCTCTCTGTGACGACACATTCTCTCTCTCTTTCTCAGGGACGACACTCACTCTCTCTCTCTCTCTGTGACGACACTCCTCTTCTCTCTATCTCTCCCTCTCTCTCTGTGACGACACTCTCTCTCTCACTCTCTCTCAGTGACGACACATTCTCTCTCCCTGTGACGACTCTCTTCTCTCTCTCTCTCTGTGACAACACTTTCTCTCTCTCTCTCTCTCTGACGACACATTCTCTCTCTCTGTGATGACTCTCTCTCTCTCTCTTTCTCTCTCAGGGACGACACTCACTCTCTCTCTCTCTCTCTCTCTGTGATGACACATTCTCTCTCTCTGTGACGACACTCTCTCTCGCTCTGTGACGACTCTCTACTCTCTCTATCTTTCCCTCTCTCTCTGTGACGACACTCACTCTCTCTCTCTCTCTCTGTGATGACACATTCTCTCTCTCTGTGACGACACTCTCTCTCTGTGACGACTTTCTTCTCTCTCTCTCTATCTCTCCCTCTCTCTCTGTGACGACACTCTCTCTCTCTCTCTCTGTGACAACACTCTCTCTCTCTCTGTGACGACACTCTCTCTCTCTCTGTGACGACTCTCTCTCTCTCTATTCCTCGCTCGGTGACAACACAGTCTCTCTCTCTCTCTCTCTCTCTCTGTGACGACACATTCTCTCTCTCTCTCTCTCAGGGACGACACTCACTCTCTCACTCTCTCTGTGACAACACTCTCTCTCTCTCTCTCTCTCTGTGACGACACATTCTCTCTCTCTGTGATGACTCTCTCTCTCTCTCTTTCTCTCTCAGGGACGACACTCACTCTCTCTCTCTCTCTCTCTCTGTGATGACACATTCTCTCTCTCTGTGACGACACTCTCTCTCGCTCTGTGACGACTCTCTACTCTCTCTATCTTTCCCTCTCTCTCTGTGACGACACTCACTCTCTCTCTCTCTGTGATGACACATTCTCTCTCTCTGTGACGACACTCTCTCTCTGTGACGACTTTCTTCTCTCTCTCTCTATCTCTCCCTCTCTCTCTGTGACGACACTCTCTCTCTCTCTCTCTGTGACAACACTCTCTCTCTCTCTGTGACGACACTCTCTCTCTCTCTGTGATGACTCTCTCTCTCTCTATTCCTCGCTCGGTGACAACACAGTCTCTCTCTCTCTCTCTCTCTCTCTCTGTGACGACACTCTCTCTCGCTCTGTGACGACTCTCTACTCTCTTTATCTTTCCCTCTCTCTCTGTGACGACACTCACTCTCTCTCTCTCTCTGTGACGACACATTCTCTCTCTCTGTGACGACACTCTCTCTCTCTCTGTGACGACTTTCTTCTCTCTCTCTCTATCTCTCCCTCTCTCTCTGTGACGACACTCTCTCTCTCTCTCTCTCTGTGACAACACTCTCCCTCTCTCTGTGACGACACACTCTCTCTCTCTCTCTCTCTGTGACGACACTCTCTCTCTCTCTGTGATGACACTCTCTCTCTCTCTCTGTGACGACTCTCTCTCTCTCTCTCTCTCTGTGACGATTCTCTCTCTCTCTCTATCTCTCTCTCTCTCTCTCTGTGACAACACTCTCTCTCTTTCTCTCTCTCTCTCTCAGGGACGACACTCTCTCTCTCTCTCTCTCTCTCTCTCTGTGACGACTCTCTCTCTCTCTCTCTATTCCTCCGTGACGACACTCTCTCTCTCTCTCTCTCTGTGACGACACTCTCTCTCTCTCTCTCTCTCTGTGACGACTCTCTCTCTCTCTCTCTATTCCTCGCTCGGTGACAACACAGTCTCTCTCTCTCTCTCTGTGACGACACATTCTCTCTTTCTTTCTCAGGGACGACACTCACTCTCTCTCTCTCTCTGTGACGACACTCCTCTTCTCTCTATCTCTCCCTCTCTCTCTGTGACGACACTCTCTCTCTCACTCTCTCTCAGTGACGACACATTCTCTCTCCCTGTGACGACTCTCTTCTCTCTCTCTCTATCTCTCCCTCTCTCTCTGTGACGACACTCGCGCTCTCTCTCTCTCTGTGACAACACTTTCTCTCTCTCTCTCTCTGTGACGACACATTCTCTCTCTCTGTGATGACTCTCTCTCTCTCTCTTTCTCTCTCAGGGACGACACTCACTCTCTCTCTCTCTCTCTCTCTGTGATGACACATTCTCTCTCTCTGTGACGACACTCTCTCTCGCTCTGTGACGACAGTCTACTCTCTCTATCTTTCCCTCTCTCTCTGTGACGACACTCTCTCTCTCTCTCTCTCTGTGACGACACTCTCTCTCTCTCTCTCAGGGACGACACTCTCTCTCTCTCTCTCAGGGACGACACTCTCTCTCTCTCTCTGTGATGAGACTCTCTCTCTCTCTCTGTGACTACTCTCTCTCTCTCACTGTGACGACACTCTCTCTCTCTCACTGTGACGACACTCTCTCTCTCTCCTCAGGGACGACAATCTCTCTCTCTCTCTCTCTCTCTCTGTGACGACACATTCTCTCTCTCTGTGACGACACATTCCCTCTCCCTGTGACGACACATTCCCTCTCCCTGTGACGACTCTCTTCTCTCTCTCTCTATCTCTCCCTCTCTCTCTGTGATGACACTCGCGCTCTCTCTCTCTCTGTGACAACACACTCTCTCTCTCTCTCTGTGACGACACATTCTCTCTCTCTGTGATGACTCTCTCTCTCTCAGGGATGACACTCACTCTCTCTCTCTCTCTCTCTCTGTGACGACACATTCTCTCTCTCTGTGACGACACTCTCTCTCGCTCTGTGACGACACTCTCTCTCTGTGACGACTTTCTTCTCTCTCTCTCTATCTCTCCCTCTCTCTCTGTGACGACACTCTCTCTGTGACGACGCTCTTCTCTCTCTCTCTCTGTGACAACACTCTCTCTCTCTCTCTCAGTGACGACACTCTCTCTCTCTGTGACGACACACTCTCTCTCTCTCTCTGTGACGACACACTCTCTCTTTCTCTCTGTGACGACACACTCTTTCTCTCTCTCTCTGTGACAACACACTCTCTCTCTCTCTGTGACGACACACTCTCTCTCTCTCTCTGTGACGACACTCTCTCTCTCTCTCTCTCTCTGTGACGACACTCTCTCTCTCTCTCTCTCTCTCTGTGACGACTCTCTCTCTCTCTCTCTCTCTGTGACGGCACTCTCTCTCTCTCTGTGACGACACACTCTCTCTCTCTCTCTGTCTCTGTGATGATTCTCTCTCTCTCTCTCGGTGACGACTCTCTCTATCTCTCCCTCTCCCATCCGTGACGACACTCTCTCTCTCTCTCTCTCTCTCTGTGACGACACTCTCTCTCTCTCTCTCTATGTGACGACTCTCTCTCTCTCTATTCCTCGCTCGGTGACAACACAGTCTCTCTCTCCCTCTCTCTCTCTCTGTGACGACACATTCTCTCTCTCTCTCTCAGGGACGACACTCTCTCTCTCTCTCTCTCAGGGACAACACTCTCTCTCTCTCTGTGATGACACTCTCTCTCTGTGACGACTCTCTCTCTCTCTCTCTCTCTCTCTCAGGGACGACACACTCTCTCTCTCTCTCTCTGTGACAACACTCTCTCTCTCTCTCTCTGTGACAACACTCTCTCTCTCTCTCTCTCTGTGATGACTCTCTCTCGGTGACGACACTCTCTCTCTCTCTCTGTGACGACACATTCTCTCTCTCTGTGACGACACTCTCTGTGACGACTCTCTTCTCTCCCTCTCTATCTCGCTATCTCTCCCTCTCTCTCTGTGGCGACACTCTCTCTCTCTCTGTGACAACACTCTCTCTCTCTCTCTGTGACGACTCTCTCTCAGTGACGACACATTCTCTCTCTCTTTCTCTGTGGCGACACACTCTCTCTCTCTCTGTGACAACAGTTTCTCTCTCTCTCTCTCTCTCTGTGATGACACATTCTCTCTCTCTGTGACGACTCTCTCTCTCTCTCTGTGACAACTATCTTCTTTCTCTCTCTATTTCTCCCTCTCCCTCTGTGACGACACTCTCTCTCTCTCTCTCTCTCTCTCTGACGACACACTCTCTCTCTCTCTCTGTGACGACACTCTCTCACTCTGTGACGACATTCTCTCTCTCTGTGACAACTCTCTTCTCTCTCTCTCTCTATCTCTCCCTCTCTCTCTGTGACGACACTGTCTCTCTCTATTCCTCGCTCAGTGACAACACAGTCTCTCTCTCTCTCTCTCTCTCTCTGTGACGACACATTCTCTCTCTCTCAGGGACGACACTCACTCTCTCTCTCTCTCTGTGACGACTCTCCTCTTCTCTCTATCTCTCCCTCTCTCTCTGTGACGACACTCGCTCTGTCTCTCTCTCTGTGACAACACTCTCTCTCTCAGTGATGACACACTCTCTCTCTCTCTGTGATGACACTTTCTCTCTCTCTCTCTCTCTGTGACGACACTCTCTCTCTGTGACAACTATCTTCTCTCTCTCTCTATCTCTCCCTCTCTCTCTGTGACGACACTCTCTCTCTCTCTCTGTGACAACTCTCTCTCTCTATTCCTCGCTCGGTGACAACACAGTCTCTCTCTCTCTCTCTCTCTCTGTGACGGCACATTCTCTCTCTGTGACGACACTCTCTCTCTCTCTCTGTGACAACTCTCTCTCTCTATTCCTCGCTCGGTGACAACACAGTCTCTCTCTCTCTCTCTCTCTCTGTGACAACACTCTCTCTCTCTCTCTCTCTCTGTGACGACACATTCCCTCTCTGTGGCGACACACTCTCTCTCTCTCTCTCTGTGACAACTCTCTTCTCTCACTCTCTATCTCTGCCTCTTTCTCTGTGACGACACTCTCTCTCTCTCTCTCTCTCTCTCTCTCTCTCTCTGTGACGACTCTCTTCTCTCTCTCTCCCTCCCTCTCTGTGACAACACTCTCCCTCTCTCTCAGTGACGACACTCTCTCTCTCTCTCTCTCTCTCTCTCTCAGTGGCGACACTCTCTCTCTCTCTCTCTCTCTGTGACACCACACTCTCTCTCTCTCAGTGACGACTCACTCTCTCTCTCTCTCTCTCTCAGGATGACACTCTCTCTCTCTCTCTCTCTCTCTCTCTTTCTCTGTGACGACACTCTCTCTCTCTCTCTCTCTCACAGGGACGACACTCTCTCTCTCTCTCTCTCTCTCTCTCTCTCAAGGACGACATTCTCTCTCTCTCTCTCTCTCTCTCTCTCTCAGCGACGACACACTCTCACTCTCTCAGGGACGACACTCTCTCACTCTCTCTCTCTCACTCTCTCTCTCTCTCTCTCTCTCTCTCTGGGATGACACTCTCTCTCTCTCTCTATGTGACGACTCTCTCTCTCTCTATATGTGACGACTCTCTCTCTCTCTCTCTCTGTGAGGACACTCTCTCTCTCTCTCTCTGTGAGGACACTCTCTCTCTCTCCCTTTGTGAGGACACTCTCTCTCTCTCCCTTTGTGACGACTCTCTCTCTCTCTCTCTGTGCGGACACTCTCTCTCTCCCTTTGTGACGACTCTCTCTCTCTCTCTCTGTGACGACACTCTCTCTCTCTCTGTGATGACACTCTCTCTCTCTCTCTCTCTCTCTCTCTCTGTGACGACACTCTCTCTCTCTGTGACAACTCTCTCTCTCTCTCTATCTCTGTGACGACTCTCTCTCTCTCCCTCTGTGAGGACATTCTCTCTCTTTGTGACGACTCTCTCTCTCTCCCTCTGTGAGGACACTCTCTCTCTTTGTGACGACTCTCTCTCTCTCCCTCTGTGAGGACACTCTCTCTCTTTGTGACGACTCTCTCTCTCTCTCTCGGTGATGACTCTCTCTCTCTCTCTCTGTGATGACACTCTCTCTCTCTCTGTGACGACACTCTCTCTCTCTCTCTCTCTGTGATGACACACTCCCTCTCTCTCGCTCTGTGACGAAACTCTCTCTCTCTCTCTGTAACGACTCTCTTCTCACTCTCTCTATCTCTCCCTCTCCCTCTGTGATGACACTCTCTCTCACTCTCTCTCTCTGACGACACACTCTCTCTCTCTCTGTGACGACACTCTCTCTCTCTCTGTGACAACTCTCTTCTCTCTCTCTCTCTCTATCTCTCCCACTCTCTCTGTAACGACACTCTCTCTCTCTCTCTCTGTGACGACTCTCTCTCTCTCTCTATTCCTCGCTCGGTGACAACACAGTCTCTCTCTCTCTCTCTCTCTCTCTGTGACGACACATTCTCTCTCTCTCAGGGACGACACTCACTCTCTCTCTCTGTGACGACTCTCCTCTTCACTCTATCTCTCCCTCTCTCTCTGTGACGACACTCGCTCTGTCTCTCTGTGACAACACTCTCTCTCTCAGTGACGACACATTCTCTCTCTCTGTGACGACTCTCTCTCTCTCTCTCTCTCTCAGCGACGACACTCACTCTCTCTCTCTCTCTCTCTCTGTGACGACACATTCTCTCTCTCTGTGACGACACTCTCTGTGACGACTCTCTTCTCTCCCTCTCTATCTCGCTATCTCTCCCTCTCTCTCTGTGGCGACACTCTCTCTCTCTCTGTGACAACACTCTCTCTCTCTCTCTGTGACGACTCTCTCTCAGTGACGACACATTCTCTCTCTCTTTCTCTGTGGCGACACACTCTCTCTCTCTCTGTGACAACAGTTTCTCTCTCTCTCTCTCTCTCTGTGATGACACATTCTCTCTCTCTGTGACGACTCTCTCTCTCTCTCTGTGACAACTATCTTCTTTCTCTCTCTATTTCTCCCTCTCCCTCTGTGACGACACTCTCTCTCTCTCTCTCTCTCTCTCTGACGACACACTCTCTCTCTCTCTCTGTGACGACACTCTCTCACTCTGTGACGACATTCTCTCTCTCTGTGACAACTCTCTTCTCTCTCTCTCTCTATCTCTCCCTCTCTCTCTGTGACGACACTGTCTCTCTCTATTCCTCGCTCAGTGACAACACAGTCTCTCTCTCTCTCTCTCTCTCTCTGTGACGACACATTCTCTCTCTCTCAGGGACGACACTCACTCTCTCTCTCTCTCTGTGACGACTCTCCTCTTCTCTCTATCTCTCCCTCTCTCTCTGTGACGACACTCGCTCTGTCTCTCTCTCTGTGACAACACTCTCTCTCTCAGTGATGACACACTCTCTCTCTCTCTGTGATGACACTTTCTCTCTCTCTCTCTCTCTGTGACGACACTCTCTCTCTGTGACAACTATCTTCTCTCTCTCTCTATCTCTCCCTCTCTCTCTGTGACGACACTCTCTCTCTCTCTCTCTGTGACAACTCTCTCTCTCTATTCCTCGCTCGGTGACAACACAGTCTCTCTCTCTTCTCTGTGATGACACATTCTCTCTCTCTCTCTCTCAGGGACGACACTCACTCTCTCTCTCTCTCTCTCTGTGACGACTCTCCTCTCTCTCTCTCTGTGACAACACTCTCTCTCTCTCTCATGGACGACACTCACTCTCTCTCTCTCTCTGTGACGACACATTCTCTCTCTCTGTGACGACTCTCTTCTCTCACTCTCTATTTCTGCCTCTTTCTCTGTGACGACACTCTCTCTCTCTCTGTGCCGACACTCTCTCTCTCTCTCTCTGTGATGACACTCTCTCTCTCTCTGTGACGACTCTCTTCTCTCTCTCTCCCTCTCTCTCTGTGACAACACTCTCTCTCTTTCTCTCTCAGGGACGACAGTCTCGCTCTCTCTCTCTCGCTTGCTGACAACACACTCTCTCTCTCTCTGTGACGACACACTCTCTCTCTGTCTCTGTGACGACACTTTCTCTCTCTCTCTCTGTAAAGACACTCTCTCTCTGTGACAACACGCTCTCAATCTCTGTCTCTGTGTAACGACACACACTCTCTCTCTGTGACGACACTCTCTCTCTCTCTCTCTCTCTTTCTCTCTGTGACGACACTCTCTCTCTCTCTCTCTATGACGACTCTCTCTCTCTCTCTCTCTCTCTCTGTGACGACACACACTCTCTCTCTCTCGCTTGGTGAAGACACAGTCTCTCTCTCTATCTCTGTGATGATTCTCTCTCTCTCTCGGTGACGACTCTCTCTCTCTCTCTCTGTGACGACACACTCTCTCTCTCTCGCTCGGTGACGACACTCTCTCTCACTCTCTGTCTCTCTGACGACACACTCTCTCTCTCTCTCTGTAACGACTCTCTCTCTCTCTGTGACGACTCTCTCTCTCTCTATTCCTCGCTCGGTGACAACACAGTCTCTCTCTCTCTCTCTCTCTGTGACGACACATTCTCTCTCTCTCAGGGACGACACTCACTCTCTCTCTCTCTCTCTCTGTGACGACTCTCCTCTTCTCTCTATCTCTCCCTCTCTCTCTGTGACGACACTCGCTCTTTCTCTCTGTGACAACACTCTCTCTCTCAGTGACGACACATTCTCTCTCTCTGTGACGACTCTCTCTCTCTCTCTCTCTCTCTCTCAGCGACGACACTCACTCTCTCTTTCTCTCTCTCTCTGTGACGACACATTCTCTCTCTCTGTGACGACACTCTCTGTGACGACTCTCTTCTCTCCCTCTCTATCTCGCTATCTCTCCCTCTCTCTCTGTGGCGACACTCTCTCTCTCTCTGTGACAACACTCTCTCTCTCTCTCTCTCTGACGACTCTCTCTCAGTGACGACACATTCTCTCTCTCTTTCTCTGTGGCGACACACTCTCTCTCTCTCTGTGACAACAGTTTCTCTCTCTCTCTCTCTCTCTGTGATGACACATTCTCTCTCTCTGTGACGACTCTCTCTCTCTCTCTGTGACAACTATCTTCTTTCTCTCTCTATTTCTCCCTCTCTCTCTGTGATAACACTCTCTCTCTTTCTCTCTCTGTGACGACTCTCTCTCTCTATTCCTCGCTCGGTGACAACACAGTCTCTCTCTCTCTCTCTGTGATGACACATTCTCTCTCTCTCTCTCTCAGGGACGACACTCACTCTCTCTCTCTCTCTCTCTGTGACGACTCTCCTCTCTCTCTATCTGTGACAACACTCTCTCTCTCTCTCATGGACGACACTCACTCTCTCTCTCTCTCTGTGACAACACATTCTCTCTCTCTGTGACGACTCTCTTCTCTCAATCTTTATCTCTGCCTCTTTCTCTGTGACGACACTCTCTCTCTCTCTCTCTCTCTGTGACGACACATTCTCTCTCTCTGTGACGACTCTCTTCTCTCACTCTCTATCTCTGCCTCTTTCTCTGTGACGACACTCTCTCTCTCTCTGTGACGACACTCTCTCTCTCTCTCTGTGATGACACTCTCTCTCTCTCTGTGACGACTCTCTTCTCTCTCTCTCCCTCCCTCTCTGTGACAACACTCTCTCTCTTTCTCTCTCAGGGACGACACTCTCGCTCTCTCTCTCTCGCTTGGTGACAACACACTCTCTCTCTCTCTCTGTGACGACACACTCTCTCTCTGTCTCTGTGACGACACTTTCTCTCTCTCTCTCTGTAAAGACACTCTCTCTCTGTGACAACACGCTCTCAATCTCTGTCTCTGTGTAACGACACACACTCTCTCTCTGTGACGACACTCTCTCTCTCTCTCTCTCTCTCTCTCTCTCTCTCTGTGACGAAACTCTCTCTCTCTCTCTCTCTTTCTCTCTGTGATGATTCTCTCTCTCTCTCGGTGACGACTCTCTCTCTCTCTCTGTGATGACACACTCTCTCTCTCTCGCTCGGTGACGACACTCTCTCTCACTCTCTGTCGACACACTCTCTCTCTCTCTCTGTGACGACACTCTCTCTCTCTGTGACGACACTCACTCTCTCTGTGACAACTCTCTTCTCTCTCTCTCTCTCTCGATCTCTATCTCTCCCTCTCTCTCTGTGACGACACTCTCTCTCTCTCTCTCTCTCTCTGTGACGACTCTCTCTCTCTCTCTCTCTCTGTGACGACTCTCTCTCTCTCTATTCCTCGCTCGGTGACAACACAGTCTCTCTCTCTCTCTCTCTCTGTGACGACACTCTCTCTCCCTGTGACAACTCTTTCTCTCTCTCTCTCTCTGTGATGACACTCTCTCTCTCTCTGTGACGACTCTCTCTCTCTCTCTGTGACGACACACTCTCTCTCTCTCGCTCGGTGACGACACTCTCCCTCTCTCTCGCTCTGTGACGACACTCTCTCTCTCTCTCTGTAACGACTCTCTTCTCTCTCACTCTATCTCTCCCTCTCCCTCTGTGACGACACTCTCTCTCACAATCTCTCTCTCTCTGACGACACACTCTCTCTCTCTCTCTGTGACGACACTCTCTCTCTCTGTGACGACACTCTCTCTCTCTGTGACAACTCTCTTCTCTCTCTCTCTCTCTATCTCTCCCTCTCTCTCTGTGACGACACTCTCTCTCTCTGTGATGACACTCTCTCTCTCTGTGATGACACTCTCTCTCTCTGTGACAACTCTCTTATCTCTCTCTCTCTCTATCTCTCCCTCTCTCTCTGTGACGACTCTCTCTCTGTGATGACACTCTCTCTCTCTGTGACGACTCTCTTTCTCTCTCTCTGACGACACACTCTCTCTCTCTCTGTGACGACACACTCACTCCCTCTCCCTCTGTGACGACACTCTCTCTCTCTCTGACGACACAATCTCTCTCTCTCTCTGTGACGACACTCTCTCTCTCTGTGACGACACTCTCTCTCTCTGTGACAACTCTCTTCTCTCTCTCTCTCTCCCTCTCTCTCTGTGATGACACTCTCTCTCTCTCTCTCTCTGTGACGACTCTCTCTCTCTCTATTCCTCGCTCGGTGACAACACAGTCTCTCTCTCTCTCTCTCTCTCTCTGTGACGACACATTCTCTCTCTCTCTCTGAGAGGACACTCTCTCTCTCCCTTTGTGACGACTCTCTCTCTCTCTCTCTGTGACGACGCTCTCTCTCTCTCTCTGTGATGACACTCTCTCTCTCTCTCTCTCTCTCTGTGACGACACTCTCTCTCGCTGTGACAACTCTTTCTCTCTCTCTCTCTCTGTGATGACACTCTCTCTCTCTCTGTGACGACTCTCTCTCTCTCTCTCTGTGACGACACACTCTCTCTCTCTCGCTCGGTGACGACACTCTCCCTCTCTCTCGCTCTGTGACGACACTCTCTCTCTCTCTCTGTAACGACTCTCTTCTCTCTCACTCTATCTCTCCCTCTCCCTCTGTGACGACACTCTCTCTCACTCTCTCTCTCTCTGACGACACACTCTCTCTCTCTCTCTGTGACGACACTCTCTCTCTCTGTGACGACACTCTCTCTCTCTGTGACAACTCTCTTCTCTCTCTCTCTCTCTATCTCTCCCTCTCTCTCTGTGACGACTCTCTCTCTCTCTCTCTCTCTCGGTGACGACTCTCTCTCTCTCTGTGATGACACTCTCTCTCTCTCTCTGTGATGACACACTCTCTCTCTCTCTCTCTGACGACACAATCTCTCCCTCTCCCTCTGTGACGACACTCTCTCTCTCTCTGACGACACAATCTCTCTCTCTCTCTGTGACGACACTCTCTCTCTCTGTGACGACACTCTCTCTCTCTGTGACAACTCTCTGCTCTCTCTCTCTCTCCCTCTCTCTCTGTGATGACACTCTCTCTCTCTCTCTCTCTCTCTGTGACGACTCTCTCTCTCTCTATTCCTCGCTCGGTGACAACACAGTCTCTCTCTCTCTCTCTCTCTGTGACGACACATTCTCTCTCTCTCTGTGAGGACACTCTCTCTCTCCCTTTGTGACGACACTCTCTCTCTCTCTCTGTGACGACACTCTCTCTCTCTCTCTCTGTGATGACACTCTCTCTCTCTTTCTCTCTGTGACGACACTCTCTCTCCCTGTGACAACTCTTTCTCTCTCTCTCTCTCTGTGATGACACTCTCTCTCTCTCTGTGATGACTCTCTCTCTCTCTCTGTGACGACACACTCTCTCTCTCTCGCTCGGTGACAACACTCTCCCTCTCTCTCGCTCTGTGACGACACTCTCTCTCTCTCTCTGTAACGACTCTCTTCTCTCTCACTCTATCTCTCCCTCTCCCTCTGTGATGACACTCTCTCTCACTCTCTCTCTCTCTGACGACACACTCTCTCTCTCTCTCTGTGACGACACTCTCTCTCTCTGTGACGACACTCTCTCTCTCTGTGACAACTCTCTTCTCTCTCTCTCTCTCTATCTCTCCCTCTCTCTCTGTGACGACACTCTCTCTCTCTCTCTCCCTTTGTGACGACTCTCTCTCTCTCTCTCTGTGATGACACTCTCTCTCTCTCTCTCTGTGACGACACTCTCTCTCTCTGTGACAACTCTCTCTCTCTCTCTCTCTCTCTCTCTCTCTGTGACGACTCTCTCTCTCTCTCTCTGTGACGACTCTCTCTCTCTCTATTCCTCGCTCGGTGACACCACAGTCTCTCTCTCTCTCTCTCTCTGTGACGACACATTCTCTCTCTCTCAGGGACGACACTCACTCTCTCTCTCTCTCTCTCTCTGTGACGACTCTCCTGTTCTCTCTATCTCTCCCTCTCTCTCTGTGACGACACTCGCTCTTTCTCTCTGTGACAACACTCTCTCTCTCAGTGACGACACATTCTCTCTCTCTGTGACGACTCTCTCTCTCTCTCTCTCTCTCTCTCTCTCTCAGCGACGACACTCACTCTCTCTTTCTCTCTCTCTCTGTGACGACACATTCTCTCTCTCTGTGACGACACTCTCTGTGACGACTCTCTTCTCTCCCTCTCTATCTCGCTATCTCTCCCTCTCTCTCTGTGGCGACACTCTCTCTCTCTCTGTGACAACACTCTCTCTCTCTCTCTCTCTCTGTGATGACTCTCTCTCAGTGACGACACATTCTCTCTCTCTTTCTCTGTGGCGACACACTCTCTCTCTCTCTCTGTGACAACAGTTTCTCTCTCTCTCTCTCTCTCTGTGATGACACATTCTCTCTCTCTGTGACGACTCTCTCTCTCTCTCTGTGACAACTATCTTCTTTCTCTCTCTATTTCTCCCTCTCTCTCTGTGATAACACTCTCTCTCTTTCTCTGTGACGACTCTCTCTCTCTATTCCTCGCTCGGTGACAACACAGTCTCTCTCTCTCTCTCTGTGATGACACATTCTCTCTCTCTCTCTCTCAGGGACGACACTCACTCTCTCTCTCTCTCTCTCTGTGACGACTCTCCTCTCTCTCTCTCTGTGACAACACTCTCTCTCTCTCTCATGGACGACATTCACTCTCTCTCTCTCTCTGTGACGACACATTCTCTCTCTCTGTGACGACTCTCTTCTCTCAATCTTTATCTCTGCCTCTTTCTCTGTGATGACACTCTCTCTCTCTCTCTCTCTCTGTGACGACACATTCTCTCTCTCTGTGACGACTCTCTTCTCTCACTCTCTATCTCTGCCTCTTTCTCTGTGACGACACTCTCTCTCTCTCTGTGACGACACTCTCTCTCTCTCTGTGATGACACTCTCTCTCTCTCTCTGTGACGACTCTCTTCTCTCTCTCTCCCTCTCTCTCTGTGACAACACTCTCTCTCTTTCTCTCTCAGGGACGACACTCTCGCTCTCTCTCTCTCGCTTGGTGACAACACACTCTCTCTCTCTCTCTGTGACGACACACTCTCTCTCTGTCTCTGTGACGACACTTTCTCTCTCTCTCTCTGTAAAGACACTCTCTCTCTGTGACAACACGCTCTCAATCTCTGTCTCTGTGTAACGACATACACTCTCTCTCTGTGACGACACTCTCTCTCTCTCTCTCTCTTTCTCTCTGTGACGACACTCTCTCTCTCTCTCTATGACGACTCTCTCTCTCTCTCTCTCTCTCTCTCTGTGACGACACACTCTCTCTCTCTCTCTCTTTCTCTCTGTGATGATTCTCTCTCTCTCTCGGTGACGACTCTCTCTTTCTCTCTGTGATGACACACTCTCTCTCTCTCGCTCGGTGACGACACTCTCTCTCACTCTGTCGACACACTCTCTCTCTCTCTCTGTAACGACTCTCTCTCTCTCTGTGACGACACTCTCTCTCTCTGTGACAACTCTCTTCTCTCTCTCTCTCTCTCTATCTCTATCTCTCCCTCTCTCTCTGTGATGACACTCTCTCTCTCTCTCTCTCTCTCTCTCTGTGACGACTCTCTCTCCCTCTCTCTCTCTCTCTCTGTGACGACTCTCTCTCTCTCTATTCCTCGCTCGGTGACAACACAGTCTCTCTCTCTCTCTCTCTGTGTCGACACTCTCTCTCCCTGTGACAACTCTTTCTCTCTCTCTCTCTCTCTGTGATGACACTCTCTCTCTCTGTGACGACTCTCTCTCTCTCTCTGTGACGACACACTCTCTCTCTCTCGCTCGGTGACGACACTCTCCCTCTCTCTCGCTCTGTGACGACACTCTCTCTCTCTCTCTCTCTGTAACGACTCTCTTCTCTCTCACTCTATCTCTCCCTCTCCCTCTGTGACGACACTCTCTCTCACTCTCTCTCTCTCTGACGACACACTCTCTCTCTCTCTCTCTGTGACGACACTCTCTCTCTCTGTGACGACACTCTCTCTCTCTGTGACAACTCTCTTCTCTCTCTCTCTCTCTATCTCTCCCTCTCTCTCTGTGACGACACTCTCTCTCTCTCTCTCTCTGTGACGACTCTCTCTCTCTCTGTGATGACACTCTCTCTCTCTGTGACGACTGTCTCTCTCTCTCTCTGACGACACACTCTCTCTCTCTCTCTCTGTGACGACACACTCTCTCCCTCTCCCTCTGTGACGACACTCTCTCTCTCTCTGACGACACAATCTCTCTCTCTCTCTGTGACGACACTCTCTCTCTCTGTGACGACACTCTCTCTCTCTGTGACAACTCTCTTCTCTCTCTCTCTCCTCTCTCTCCCTCTCTCTCTGTGATGACACTCTCTCTCTCTCTCTCTCTCTCTCTGTGACGACTCTCTCTCTCTCTATTCCTCGCTCGGTGACAACACAGTCTCTCTCTTTCTCTCTGTGATGACACATTCTCTCTCTCTCTCTCTCAGGGATGACACTCACTCTCTCTCTCTCTCTCTCTGTGACGACTCTCCTCTCTCTCTCTCTGTGACAACACTCTCTCTCTCTCTCATGGACGACACTCACTCTCTCTCTCTCTCTGTGACGACACATTCTCTCTCTCTGTGACGACTCTCTTCTCTCAATCTCTATCTCTGCCTCTTTCTCTGTGACGACACTCTCTCTCTCTCTCTCTCTCTGTGACGACACATTCTCTCTCTCTGTGACGACTCTCTTCTCTCACTCTCTATCTCTGCCTCTTTCTCTGTGACGACACTCTCTCTCTCTCTGTGACGACACTCTCTCTCTCTCTCTGTGATGACACTCTCTCTCTCTCTGTGACGACTCTCTTCTCTCTCTCTCCCTCTCTCTCTGTGACAACACTCTCTCTCTTTTTCTCTCAGGGACGACACTCTCGCTCTCTCTCTCTCGCTTGGTGACAACACACACTCTCTCTCTCTCTGTGACGACACACTCTCTCTCTGTCTCTGTGACGACACTTTCTCTCTCTCTCTCTGTAAAGACACTCTCTCTCTGTGACAACACGCTCTCAATCTCTGTCTCTGTGTAACGACACACACTCTCTCTCTGTGACGACACTCTCTCTCTCTCTCTCTCTTTCTCTCTGTGACGACACTC
Source organism: Pristiophorus japonicus (assembly GCF_044704955.1). Lineage (NCBI taxonomy): Eukaryota > Metazoa > Chordata > Chondrichthyes > Pristiophoridae > Pristiophorus > Pristiophorus japonicus. The sequence goes on from NW_027250962.1 coordinate 27,273, forward strand.
TCTCTCTCTCTCTATGACGACTCTCTCTCTCTCTCTCTCTCTCTCTCTGTGACGACACACACTCTCTCTCTCTCGCTTGGTGAAGACACAGTCTCTCTCTCTATCTCTGTGATGATTCTCTCTCTCTCTCGGTGACGACTCTCTCTCTCTCTCTGTGACGACACACTCTCTCTCTCTCGCTCGGTGACGACACTCTCTCTCACTCTCTGTCGACACACTCTCTCTCTCTCTCTGTAACGACTCTCTCTCTCTGTGATGACACTCTCTCTCTGTGACGACTCTCTCTCTCTCTCTCTCTCTCTGTGATGACTCTCTCTCTCTCTATTCCTCGCTCGGTGACAACACAGTCTCTCTCTCTCTCTCTCTGTGACGACACTCTCTCTCCCTGTGACAACTCTTTCTCTCTCTCTCTCTCTGTGATGACACTCTCTCTCTCTCTGTGACGACTCTCTCTCTCTCTGTGACGACACACTCTCTCTCTCTCGCTCGGTGACGACACTCTCCCTCTCTCTCGCTCTGTGACGACACTCTCTCTCTCTCTCTGTAACGACTCTCTTCTCTCTCACTCTATCTCTCCCTCTCCCTCTGTGACGACACTCTCTCTCACTCTCTCTCTCTCTGACGACACACTCTCTCTCTCTCTCTGTGACGACACTCTCTCTCTCTGTGACGACACTCTCTCTGTGACAACTCTCTTCTCTCTCTCTCTCTCTATCTCTCCCTCTCTCTCTGTGACGACTCTCTCTCTCTCTCTCTCTCTCGGTGACGACTCTCTCTCTCTCTGTGATGACACTCTCTCTCTCTCTCTGTGATGACACACTCTCTCTCTCTCTCTGTGACGACACAATCTCTCCCTCTCCCTCTGTGACGACACTCTCTCTCTCTCTGACGACACAATCTCTCTCTCTCTCTGTGACGACACTCTCTCTCTCTGTGACGACACTCTCTCTCTCTGTGACAACTCTCTGCTCTCTCTCTCTCTCCCTCTCTCTCTGTGATGACACTCTCTCTCTCTCTCTCTCCCTCTGTGACGACACTCTCTCTCACTCTCTCTCTCTCTGACGACACACTCTCTCTCTCTCTCTCTGTGACGACACTCTCTCTCTCTGTGACGACACTCTCTCTCTCTGTGACAACTCTCTTCTCTCTCTCTCTCTCTATCTCTCCCTCTCTCTCTGTGACGACACTCTCTCTCTCTCTCTCTCTGTGACGACTCTCTCTCTCTCTGTGATGACACTCTCTCTCTCTGTGACGACTCTCTCTCTCTCTCTCTGACGACACACTCTCTCTCTCTCTCTCTGTGACGACACACTCTCTCCCTCTCCCTCTGTGACGACACTCTCTCGCTCTCTGACGACACAATCTCTCTCTCTCTCTGTGACGACACTCTCTCTCTCTGTGACGACACTCTCTCTCTCTGTGACAACTCTCTTCTCTCTCTCTCTCTCTCTCCCTCTCTCTCTGTGATGACACTCTCTCTCTCTCTCTCTCTCTGTGACGACTCTCTCTCTCTCTATTCCTCGCTCGGTGACAACACAGTCTCTCTCTTTCTCTCTGTGATGACACATTCTCTCTCTCTCTCTCTCAGGGATGACACTCACTCTCTCTCTCTCTCTCTCTGTGACGACTCTCCTCTCTCTCTCTCTGTGACAACACTCTCTCTCTCTCTCATGGACGACACTCACTCTCTCTCTCTCTCTGTGACGACACATTCTCTCTCTCTGTGACGACTCTCTTCTCTCAATCTCTATCTCTGCCTCTTTCTCTGTGACGACACTCTCTCTCTCTCTCTCTCTCTGTGACGACACATTCTCTCTCTCTGTGACGACTCTCTTCTCTCACTCTCTATCTCTGCCTCTTTCTCTGTGACGACACTCTCTCTCTCTCTGTGACGACACTCTCTCTCTCTCTCTGTGATGACACTCTCTCTCTCTCTGTGACGACTCTCTTCTCTCTCTCTCCCTCTCTCTCTGTGACAACACTCTCTCTCTTTCTCTCTCAGGGACGACACTCTCGCTCTCTCTCTCTCTCTCGCTTGGTGACAACACACTCTCTCTCTCTCTCTGTGACGACACACTCTCTCTCTGTCTCTGTGACGACACTTTCTCTCTCTCTCTCTGTAAAGACACTCTCTCTCTGTGACAACACGCTCTCAATCTCTGTCTCTGTGTAACGACACACACTCTCTCTCTGTGACGACACTCTCTCTCTCTCTCTCTCTTTCTCTCTGTGACGACACTCTCTCTCTCTCTCTATGACGACTCTCTCTCTCTCTCTCTCTCTCTCTGTGACGACACACTCTCTCTCTCTCTCTCTTTCTCTCTGTGATGATTCTCTCTCTCTCTCGGTGACGACTCTCTCTTTCTCTCTGTGATGACACACTCTCTCTCTCTCGCTCGGTGACGACACTCTCTCTCACTCTGTCGACACACTCTCTCTCTCTCTCTGTAACGACTCTCTCTCTCTCTGTGACGACACTCTCTCTCTCTGTGACAACTCTCTTCTCTCTCTCTCTCTCTCTATCTCTATCTCTCCCTCTCTCTCTGTGATGACACTCTCTCTCTCTCTCTCTCTCTCTCTCTGTGACGACTCTCTCTCCCTCTCTCTCTCTCTCTCTGTGACGACTCTCTCTCTCTCTATTCCTCGCTCGGTGACAACACAGTCTCTCTCTCTCTCTCTCTGTGTCGACACTCTCTCTCCCTGTGACAACTCTTTCTCTCTCTCTCTCTCTCTGTGATGACACTCTCTCTCTCTGTGACGACTCTCTCTCTCTCTCTGTGACGACACACTCTCTCTCTCTCGCTCGGTGACGACACTCTCCCTCTCTCTCGCTCTGTGACGACACTCTCTCTCTCTCTCTCTCTGTAACGACTCTCTTCTCTCTCACTCTATCTCTCCCTCTCCCTCTGTGACGACACTCTCTCTCACTCTCTCTCTCTCTGACGACACACTCTCTCTCTCTCTCTCTGTGACGACACTCTCTCTCTCTGTGACGACACTCTCTCTCTCTGTGACAACTCTCTTCTCTCTCTCTCTCTCTATCTCTCCCTCTCTCTCTGTGACGACACTCTCTCTCTCTCTCTCTCTGTGACGACTCTCTCTCTCTCTGTGATGACACTCTCTCTCTCTGTGACGACTGTCTCTCTCTCTCTCTGACGACACACTCTCTCTCTCTCTCTCTGTGACGACACACTCTCTCCCTCTCCCTCTGTGACGACACTCTCTCTCTCTCTGACGACACAATCTCTCTCTCTCTCTCTGTGACGACACTCTCTCTCTCTGTGACGACACTCTCTCTCTCTGTGACAACTCTCTTCTCTCTCTCTCTCCTCTCTCTCCCTCTCTCTCTGTGATGACACTCTCTCTCTCTCTCTCTCTCTCTCTGTGACGACTCTCTCTCTCTCTATTCCTCGCTCGGTGACAACACAGTCTCTCTCTTTCTCTCTGTGATGACACATTCTCTCTCTCTCTCTCTCAGGGATGACACTCACTCTCTCTCTCTCTCTCTCTGTGACGACTCTCCTCTCTCTCTCTCTGTGACAACACTCTCTCTCTCTCTCATGGACGACACTCACTCTCTCTCTCTCTCTGTGACGACACATTCTCTCTCTCTGTGACGACTCTCTTCTCTCAATCTCTATCTCTGCCTCTTTCTCTGTGACGACACTCTCTCTCTCTCTCTCTCTGTGACGACACATTCTCTCTCTCTGTGACGACACTCTCTCTCTCTCTCTCTCTGTGACGACTCTCTCTCTCTCTGTGATGACACTCTCTCTCTCTGTGACGACTGTCTCTCTCTCTCTCTGACGACACACTCTCTCTCTCTCTCTCTGTGACGACACACTCTCTCCCTCTCCCTCTGTGACGACACTCTCTCTCTCTCTGACGACACAATCTCTCTCTCTCTCTGTGACGACACTCTCTCTCTCTGTGACGACACTCTCTCTCTCTGTGACAACTCTCTTCTCTCTCTCTCTCCTCTCTCTCCCTCTCTCTCTGTGATGACACTCTCTCTCTCTCTCTCTCTCTCTCTGTGACGACTCTCTCTCTCTCTATTCCTCGCTCGGTGACAACACAGTCTCTCTCTTTCTCTCTGTGATGACACATTCTCTCTCTCTCTCTCTCAGGGATGACACTCACTCTCTCTCTCTCTCTCTCTGTGACGACTCTCCTCTCTCTCTCTCTGTGACAACACTCTCTCTCTCTCTCATGGACGACACTCACTCTCTCTCTCTCTCTGTGACGACACATTCTCTCTCTCTGTGACGACTCTCTTCTCTCAATCTCTATCTCTGCCTCTTTCTCTGTGACGACACTCTCTCTCTCTCTCTCTCTCTGTGACGACACATTCTCTCTCTCTGTGACGACTCTCTTCTCTCACTCTCTATCTCTGCCTCTTTCTCTGTGACGACACTCTCTCTCTCTCTGTGACGACACTCTCTCTCTCTCTCTGTGATGACACTCTCTCTCTCTCTGTGACGACTCTCTTCTCTCTCTCTCCCTCTCTCTCTGTGACAACACTCTCTCTCTTTTTCTCTCAGGGACGACACTCTCGCTCTCTCTCTCGCTTGGTGACAACACACACTCTCTCTCTCTCTGTGACGACACACTCTCTCTCTGTCTCTGTGACGACACTTTCTCTCTCTCTCTCTGTAAAGACACTCTCTCTCTGTGACAACACGCTCTCAATCTCTGTCTCTGTGTAACGACACACACTCTCTCTCTGTGACGACACTCTCTCTCTCTCTCTCTCTTTCTCTCTGTGACGACACTCTCTCTCTCTCTCTATGACGACTCTCTCTCTCTCTCTCTCTCTCTCTCTGTGACGACACACACTCTCTCTCTCTCGCTTGGTGAAGACACAGTCTCTCTCTCTATCTCTGTGATGATTCTCTCTCTCTCTCGGTGACGACTCTCTCTCTCTCTCTGTGACGACACACTCTCTCTCTCTCGCTCGGTGACGACACTCTCTCTCACTCTCTGTCGACACACTCTCTCTCTCTCTCTGTAACGACTCTCTCTCTCTGTGATGACACTCTCTCTCTGTGACGACTCTCTCTCTCTCTCTCTCTGTGATGACTCTCTCTCTCTCTATTCCTCGCTCGGTGACAACACAGTCTCTCTCTCTCTCTCTCTGTGACGACACTCTCTCTCCCTGTGACAACTCTTTCTCTCTCTCTCTCTCTGTGATGACACTCTCTCTCTCTCTGTGACGACTCTCTCTCTCTCTGTGACGACACACTCTCTCTCTCTCGCTCGGTGACGACACTCTCCCTCTCTCTCGCTCTGTGACGACACTCTCTCTCTCTCTCTGTAACGACTCTCTTCTCTCTCACTCTATCTCTCCCTCTCCCTCTGTGACGACACTCTCTCTCACTCTCTCTCTCTCTGACGACACACTCTCTCTCTCTCTCTGTGACGACACTCTCTCTCTCTGTGACGACACTCTCTCTGTGACAACTCTCCTCTCTCTCTCTCTCTATCTCTCCCTCTCTCTCTGTGACGACTCTCTCTCTCTCTCTATCGGTGACGACTCTCTCTCTCTCTGTGATGACACTCTCTCTCTCTCTGTGATGACACACTCTCTCTCTCTCTCTGTGACGACACAATCTCTCCCTCTCCCTCTGTGACGACACTCTCTCTCTCTCTGACGACACAATCTCTCTCTCTCTCTGTGACGACACTCTCTCTCTCTGTGACGACACTCTCTCTCTCTGTGACAACTCTCTGCTCTCTCTCTCTCTCTCTCCCTCTCTCTCTGTGATGACACTCTCTCTCTCTCTCTCCCTCTGTGACGACACTCTCTCTCACTCTCTCTCTCTCTGACGACACACTCTCTCTCTCTCTCTCTGTGACGACACTCTCTCTCTCTGTGACGACACTCTCTCTCTCTGTGACAACTCTCTTCTCTCTCTCTCTCTCTATCTCTCCCTCTCTCTCTGTGACGACACTCTCTCTCTCTCTCTCTCTGTGACGACTCTCTCTCTCTCTGTGATGACACTCTCTCTCTCTGTGACGACTCTCTCTCTCTCTCTCTGACGACACACTCTCTCTCTCTCTCTCTGTGACGACACACTCTCTCCCTCTCCCTCTGTGACGACACTCTCTCGCTCTCTGACGACACAATCTCTCTCTCTCTCTGTGACGACACTCTCTCTCTCTGTGACGACACTCTCTCTCTCTGTGACAACTCTCTTCTCTCTCTCTCTCTCTCTCCCTCTCTCTCTGTGATGACACTCTCTCTCTCTCTCTCTCTGTGACGACTCTCTCTCTCTCTATTCCTCGCTCGGTGACAACACAGTCTCTCTCTTTCTCTCTGTGATGACACATTCTCTCTCTCTCTCTCTCAGGGATGACACTCACTCTCTCTCTCTCTCTCTCTGTGACGACTCTCCTCTCTCTCTCTCTGTGACAACACTCTCTCTCTCTCTCATGGACGACACTCACTCTCTCTCTCTCTCTGTGACGACACATTCTCTCTCTCTGTGACGACTCTCTTCTCTCAATCTCTATCTCTGCCTCTTTCTCTGTGACGACACTCTCTCTCTCTCTCTCTCTCTGTGACGACACATTCTCTCTCTCTGTGACGACTCTCTTCTCTCACTCTCTATCTCTGCCTCTTTCTCTGTGACGACACTCTCTCTCTCTCTGTGACGACACTCTCTCTCTCTCTCTGTGATGACACTCTCTCTCTCTCTGTGACGACTCTCTTCTCTCTCTCTCCCTCTCTCTCTGTGACAACACTCTCTCTCTTTTTCTCTCAGGGACGACACTCTCGCTCTCTCTCTCTCGCTTGGTGACAACACACACTCTCTCTCTCTGTGACGACACACTCTCTCTCTGTCTCTGTGACGACACTTTCTCTCTCTCTCTCTGTAAAGACACTCTCTCTCTGTGACAACACGCTCTCAATCTCTGTCTCTGTGTAACGACACACACTCTCTCTCTGTGACGACACTCTCTCTCTCTCTTTCTCTCTGTGACGACACTCTCTCTCTCTCTCTATGACGACTCTCTCTCTCTCTCTCTCTCTCTCTCTGTGACGACACACACTCTCTCTCTCTCGCTTGGTGAAGACACAGTCTCTCTCTCTATCTCTGTGATGATTCTCTCTCTCTCTCGGTGACGACTCTCTCTCTCTCTCTGTGACGACACACTCTCTCTCTCTCGCTCGGTGACGACACTCTCTCTCACTCTCTGTCGACACACTCTCTCTCTCTCTCTGTAACGACTCTCTCTCTCTGTGACGACACTCTCTCTCTGTGACGACTCTCTCTCTCTCTCTCTCTCTCTGTGATGACTCTCTCTCTCTCTATTCCTCGCTCGGTGACAACACAGTCTCTCTCTCTCTCTCTCTGTGACGACACTCTCTCTCCCTGTGACAACTCTTTCTCTCTCTCTCTCTCTGTGATGACACTCTCTCTCTCTCTGTGACGACTCTCTCTCTCTCTGTGACGACACACTCTCTCTCTCTCGCTCGGTGACGACACTCTCCCTCTCTCTCGCTCTGTGACGACACTCTCTCTCTCTCTCTGCAACGACTCTCTTCTCTCTCACTCTATCTCTCCCTCTCCCTCTGTGACGACACTCTCTCTCACTCTCTCTCTCTCTGACGACACACTCTCTCTCTCTCTCTGTGACGACACTCTCTCTCTCTGTGACGACACTCTCTCTCTCTGTGACAACTCTCTTCTCTCTCTCTCTCTCTATCTCTCCCTCTCTCTCTGTGACGACTCTCTCTCTCTCTCTCTCTCTCGGTGACGACTCTCTCTCTCTCTGTGATGACACTCTCTCTCTGTGATGACACACTCTCTCTCTCTCTCTGTGACGACACAATCTCTCCCTCTCCCTCTGTGACGACACTCTCTCTCTCTCTGACGACACAATCTCTCTCTCTCTCTGTGACGACACTCTCTCTCTCTGTGACGACACTCTCTCTCTCTGTGACAACTCTCTGCTCTCTCTCTCTCTCCCTCTCTCTCTGTGATGACACTCTCTCTCTCTCTCTCTCTCTCTGTGACGACTCTCTCTCTCTCTATTCCTCGCTCGGTGACAACACAGTCTCTCTCTCTCTCTCTCTCTGTGACGACACATTCTCTCTCTCTCTGTGAGGACACTCTCTCTCTCCCTTTGTGACGACACTCTCTCTCTCTCTCTGTGACGACACTCTCTCTCTCTCTCTGTGATGACACTCTCTCTCTCTTTCTCTCTGTGACGACACTCTCTCTCCCTGTGACAACTCTTTCTCTCTCTCTCTCTCTGTGATGACACTCTCTCTCTCTCTGTGACGACTCTCTCTCTCTCTCTATTCCTCGCTCGGTGACAACACAGTCTCTCTCTCTCTCTCTCTCTCTCTGTGACGACACATTCTCTCTCTCTCAGGGACGACACTCACTCTCTCTCTCTGTGACGACTCTCCTCTTCTCTCTATCTCTCCCTCTCTCTCTGTGACGACACTCGCTCTGTCTCTCTGTGACAACACTCTCTCTCTCAGTGACGACACATTCTCTCTCTCTGTGACGACTCTCTCTCTCTCTCTCTCTCTCAGCGACGACACTCACTCTCTCTCTCTCTCTCTCTCTCTGTGACGACACATTCTCTCTCTCTGTGACGACACTCTCTGTGACGACTCTCTTCTCTCCCTCTCTATCTCGCTATCTCTCCCTCTCTCTCTGTGGCGACACTCTCTCTCTCTCTGTGACAACACTCTCTCTCTCTCTCTGTGACGACTCTCTCTCAGTGACGACACATTCTCTCTCTCTTTCTCTGTGGCGACACACTCTCTCTCTCTCTGTGACAACAGTTTCTCTCTCTCTCTCTCTCTCTGTGATGACACATTCTCTCTCTCTGTGACGACTCTCTCTCTCTCTCTCTGTGACAACTATCTTCTTTCTCTCTCTATTTCTCCCTCTCTCTCTGTGATAACACTCTCTCTCTTTCTCTCTCTGTGACGACTCTCTCTCTCTATTCCTCGCTCGGTGACAACACAGTCTCTCTCTCTTCTCTGTGATGACACATTCTCTCTCTCTCTCTCTCAGGGACGACACTCACTCTCTCTCTCTCTCTCTCTGTGACGACTCTCCTCTCTCTCTCTCTGTGACAACACTCTCTCTCTCTCTCATGGACGACACTCACTCTCTCTCTCTCTCTGTGACGACTCTCTTCTCTCACTCTCTATTTCTGCCTCTTTCTCTGTGACGACACTCTCTCTCTCTCTGTGCCGACACTCTCTCTCTCTCTCTGTGATGACACTCTCTCTCTCTCTGTGACGACTCTCTTCTCTCTCTCTCCCTCTCTCTCTGTGACAACACTCTCTCTCTTTCTCTCTCAGGGACGACAGTCTCGCTCTCTCTCTCTCGCTTGCTGACAACACACTCTCTCTCTCTCTGTGACGACACACTCTCTCTCTGTCTCTGTGACGACACTTTCTCTCTCTCTCTCTGTAAAGACACTCTCTCTCTGTGACAACACGCTCTCAATCTCTGTCTCTATGTAACGACACACACTCTCTCTCTGTGACGACACTCTCTCTCTCTCTCTCTCTCTTTCTCTCTGTGACGACACTCTCTCTCTCTCTCTCTATGACGACTCTCTCTCTCTCTCTCTCTCTCTCTCTCTGTGACGACACACACTCTCTCTCTCTCGCTTGGTGAAGACACAGTCTCTCTCTCTATCTCTGTGATGATTCTCTCTCTCTCTCGGTGACGACTCTCTCTCTCTCTCTCTGTGACGACACACTCTCTCTCTCTCGCTCGGTGACGACACTCTCTCTCACTCTCTGTCTCTCTGACGACACACTCTCTCTCTCTCTCTGTAACGACTCTCTCTCTCTCTGTGACGACTCTCTCTCTCTCTATTCCTCGCTCGGTGACAACACAGTCTCTCTCTCTCTCTCTCTGTGACGACACATTCTCTCTCTCTCAGGGACGACACTCACTCTCTCTCTCTCTCTCTCTCTCTGTGACGACTCTCCTCTTCTCTCTATCTCTCCCTCTCTCTCTGTGACGACACTCGCTCTTTCTCTCTGTGACAACACTCTCTCTCTCAGTGACGACACATTCTCTCTCTCTGTGACGACTCTCTCTCTCTCTCTCTCTCTCTCTCTCTCTCTCTCTCTCTCAGCGACGACACTCACTCTCTCTTTCTCTCTCTCTCTGTGACGACACATTCTCTCTCTCTGTGACGACACTCTCTGTGACGACTCTCTTCTCTCCCTCTCTATCTCGCTATCTCTCCCTCTCTCTCTGTGGCGACACTCTCTCTCTCTCTGTGACAACACTCTCTCTCTCTCTCTCTCTCTCTGACGACTCTCTCTCAGTGACGACACATTCTCTCTCTCTTTCTCTGTGGCGACACACTCTCTCTCTCTCTGTGACAACAGTTTCTCTTTCTCTCTCTCTCTCTGTGATGACACATTCTCTCTCTCTGTGACGACTCTCTCTCTCTCTCTGTGACAACTATCTTCTTTCTCTCTCTATTTCTCCCTCTCTCTCTGTGATAACACTCTCTCTCTTTCTCTCTCTGTGACGACTCTCTCTCTCTATTCCTCGCTCGGTGACAACACAGTCTCTCTCTCTCTCTCTGTGATGACACATTCTCTCTCTCTCTCTCTCAGGGACGACACTCACTCTCTCTCTCTCTCTCTCTGTGACGACTCTCCTCTCTCTCTCTCTGTGACAACACTCTCTCTCTCTCTCATGGACGACACTCACTCTCTCTCTCTCTCTGTGACAACACATTCTCTCTCTCTGTGACGACTCTCTTCTCTCAATCTTTATCTCTGCCTCTTTCTCTGTGACGACACTCTCTCTCTCTCTCTCTCTGTGACGACACATTCTCTCTCTCTGTGACGACTCTCTTCTCTCACTCTCTATCTCTGCCTCTTTCTCTGTGACGACACTCTCTCTCTCTCTGTGACGACACTCTCTCTCTCTCTCTGTGATGACACTCTCTCTCTCTCTGTGACGACTCTCTTCTCTCTCTCTCCCTCCCTCTCTGTGACAACACTCTCTCTCTTTCTCTCTCAGGGACGACACTCTCGCTCTCTCTCTCTCGCTTGGTGACAACACACTCTCTCTCTCTCTCTGTGACGACACACTCTCTCTCTGTCTCTGTGACGACACTTTCTCTCTCTCTCTGTAAAGACACTCTCTCTCTGTGACAACACGCTCTCAATCTCTGTCTCTGTGTAATGACACACACTCTCTCTCTGTGACGACACTCTCTCTCTCTCTCTCTTTCTCTCTGTGACGACACTCTCTCTCTCTCTCTATGACGACTCTCTCTCTCTGTGACGACACTCTCTCTCTCTCTGTGATGATTCTCTCTCTCTCTCGGTGACGACTCTCTCTCTCTCTCTGTGATGACACACTCTCTCTCTCTCTCGCTCGGTGACGACACTCTCTCTCACTCTCTGTCGACACACTCTCTCTCTCTCTCTGTAACGACTCTCTCTCTCTCTGTGACGACACTCTCTCTCTCTCTCTGTGATGACACTCTCTCTCTCTCTGTGACGACTCTCTTCTCTCTCTCTCCCTCTCTCTCTGTGACAACACTCTCTCTCTTTCTCTCTCAGGGACGACACTCTCGCTCTCTCTCTCTCGCTTGGTGACAACACACGCTCTCTCTCTCTCTGTGACGACACACTCTCTCTCTGTCTCTGTGACGACACTTTCTCTCTCTCTCTCTGTAAAGACACTCTCTCTCTGTGACAACACGCTCTCAATCTCTGTCTCTGTGTAACGACACACACTCTCTCTCTGTGACGACACTCTCTCTCTCTCTCTCTCTCTCTCTCTCTGTGACGAAACTCTCTCTCTCTCTCTCTCTTTCTCTCTGTGATGATTCTCTCTCTCTCTCGGTGACGACTCTCTCTCTCTCTCTGTGATGACACACTCTCTCTCTCTCGCTCGGTGACGACACTCTCTCTCACTCTCTGTCGACACACTCTCTCTCTCTCTCTGTGACGACACTCTCTCTCTCTGTGACGACACTCACTCTCTCTGTGACAACTCTCTTCTCTCTCTCTCTCTCTCGATCTCTATCTCTCCCTCTCTCTCTGTGACGACACTCTCTCTCTCTCTCTCTCTCTCTGTGACGACTCTCTCTCTCTCTCTCTCTCTGTGACGACTCTCTCTCTCTCTATTCCTCGCTCGGTGACAACACAGTCTCTCTCTCTCTCTCTCTGTGACGACACTCTCTCTCCCTGTGACAACTCTTTCTCTCTCTCTCTCTCTGTGATGACACTCTCTCTCTCTCTGTGACGACTCTCTCTCTCTCTCTGTGACGACACACTCTCTCTCTCTCGCTCGGTGACGACACTCTCCCTCTCTCTCGCTCTGTGACGACACTCTCTCTCTCTCTCTGTAACGACTCTCTTCTCTCTCACTCTATCTCTCCCTCTCCCTCTGTGACGACACTCTCTCTCACAATCTCTCTCTCTCTGACGACACACTCTCTCTCTCTCTCTGTGACGACACTCTCTCTCTCTGTGACGACACTCTCTCTCTCTGTGACAACTCTCTTCTCTCTCTCTCTCTCTATCTCTCCCTCTCTCTCTGTGACGACACTCTCTCTCTCTGTGATGACACTCTCTCTCTCTGTGACAACTCTCTTATCTCTCTCTCTCTCTATCTCTCCCTCTCTCTCTGTGACGACTCTCTCTCTGTGATGACACTCTCTCTCTCTGTGACGACTCTCTTTCTCTCTCTCTGACGACACACTCTCTCTCTCTCTGTGACGACACACTCGCTCCCTCTCCCTCTGTGACGACACTCTCTCTCTCTCTGACGACACAATCTCTCTCTCTCTCTGTGACGACACTCTCTCTCTCTGTGACGACACTCTCTCTCTCTGTGACAACTCTCTTCTCTCTCTCTCTCTCCCTCTCTCTCTGTGATGACACTCTCTCTCTCTCTCTCTCTCTGTGACGACTCTCTCTCTCTCTATTCCTCGCTCGGTGACAACACAGTCTCTCTCTCTCTCTCTCTCTCTCTCTGTGACGACACATTCTCTCTCTCTCTGAGAGGACACTCTCTCTCTCCCTTTGTGACGACTCTCTCTCTCTCTCTCTGTGACGACGCTCTCTCTCTCTCTCTGTGATGACACTCTCTCTCTCTCTCTCTCTCTCTGTGACGACACTCTCTCTCGCTGTGACAACTCTTTCTCTCTCTCTCTCTCTGTGATGACACTCTCTCTCTCTCTGTGACGTCTCTCTCTCTCTCTCTCTGTGACGACACACTCTCTCTCTCTCGCTCGGTGACGACACTCTCCCTCTCTCTCGCTCTGTGACGACACTCTCTCTCTCTCTCTGTAACGACTCTCTTCTCTCTCACTCTATCTCTCCCTCTCCCTCTGTGACGACACTCTCTCTCACTCTCTCTCTCTCTGACGACACACTCTCTCTCTCTCTCTGTGACGACACTCTCTCTCTCTGTGACGACACTCTCTCTCTCTGTGACAACTCTCTGCTCTCTCTCTCTCTCCCTCTCTCTCTGTGATGACACTCTCTCTCTCTCTCTCTCTCTCTGTGACGACTCTCTCTCTCTCTATTCCTCGCTCGGTGACAACACAGTCTCTCTCTCTCTCTCTCTCTGTGACGACACATTCTCTCTCTCTCTGTGAGGACACTCTCTCTCTCCCTTTGTGACGACACTCTCTCTCTCTCTCTGTGACGACACTCTCTCTCTCTCTCTGTGATGACACTCTCTCTCTCTTTCTCTCTGTGACGACACTCTCTCTCCCTGTGACAACTCTTTCTCTCTCTCTCTCTCTGTGATGACACTCTCTCTCTCTCTGTGACGACTCTCTCTCTCTCTCTATTCCTCGCTCGGTGACAACACAGTCTCTCTCTCTCTCTCTCTCTCTCTGTGACGACACATTCTCTCTCTCTCAGGGACGACACTCACTCTCTCTCTCTGTGACGACTCTCCTCTTCTCTCTATCTCTCCCTCTCTCTCTGTGACGACACTCGCTCTGTCTCTCTGTGACAACACTCTCTCTCTCAGTGACGACACATTCTCTCTCTCTGTGACGACTCTCTCTCTCTCTCTCTCTCTCAGCGACGACACTCACTCTCTCTCTCTCTCTCTCTCTGTGACGACACATTCTCTCTCTCTGTGACGACACTCTCTGTGACGACTCTCTTCTCTCCCTCTCTATCTCGCTATCTCTCCCTCTCTCTCTGTGGCGACACTCTCTCTCTCTCTGTGACAACACTCTCTCTCTCTCTCTGTGACGACTCTCTCTCAGTGACGACACATTCTCTCTCTCTTTCTCTGTGGCGACACACTCTCTCTCTCTCTGTGACAACAGTTTCTCTCTCTCTCTCTCTCTCTGTGATGACACATTCTCTCTCTCTGTGACGACTCTCTCTCTCTCTCTCTGTGACAACTATCTTCTTTCTCTCTCTATTTCTCCCTCTCTCTCTGTGATAACACTCTCTCTCTTTCTCTCTCTGTGACGACTCTCTCTCTCTATTCCTCGCTCGGTGACAACACAGTCTCTCTCTCTTCTCTGTGATGACACATTCTCTCTCTCTCTCTCTCAGGGACGACACTCACTCTCTCTCTCTCTCTCTCTGTGACGACTCTCCTCTCTCTCTCTCTGTGACAACACTCTCTCTCTCTCTCATGGACGACACTCACTCTCTCTCTCTCTCTGTGACGACTCTCTTCTCTCACTCTCTATTTCTGCCTCTTTCTCTGTGACGACACTCTCTCTCTCTCTGTGCCGACACTCTCTCTCTCTCTCTGTGATGACACTCTCTCTCTCTCTGTGACGACTCTCTTCTCTCTCTCTCCCTCTCTCTCTGTGACAACACTCTCTCTCTTTCTCTCTCAGGGACGACAGTCTCGCTCTCTCTCTCTCGCTTGCTGACAACACACTCTCTCTCTCTCTGTGACGACACACTCTCTCTCTGTCTCTGTGACGACACTTTCTCTCTCTCTCTCTGTAAAGACACTCTCTCTCTGTGACAACACGCTCTCAATCTCTGTCTCTATGTAACGACACACACTCTCTCTCTGTGACGACACTCTCTCTCTCTCTCTCTCTCTTTCTCTCTGTGACGACACTCTCTCTCTCTCTCTCTATGACGACTCTCTCTCTCTCTCTCTCTCTCTCTCTCTGTGACGACACACACTCTCTCTCTCTCGCTTGGTGAAGACACAGTCTCTCTCTCTATCTCTGTGATGATTCTCTCTCTCTCTCGGTGACGACTCTCTCTCTCTCTCTCTGTGACGACACACTCTCTCTCTCTCGCTCGGTGACGACACTCTCTCTCACTCTCTGTCTCTCTGACGACACACTCTCTCTCTCTCTCTGTAACGACTCTCTCTCTCTCTGTGACGACTCTCTCTCTCTCTATTCCTCGCTCGGTGACAACACAGTCTCTCTCTCTCTCTCTCTGTGACGACACATTCTCTCTCTCTCAGGGACGACACTCACTCTCTCTCTCTCTCTCTCTCTCTGTGACGACTCTCCTCTTCTCTCTATCTCTCCCTCTCTCTCTGTGACGACACTCGCTCTTTCTCTCTGTGACAACACTCTCTCTCTCAGTGACGACACATTCTCTCTCTCTGTGACGACTCTCTCTCTCTCTCTCTCTCTCTCTCTCTCTCTCTCTCTCAGCGACGACACTCACTCTCTCTTTCTCTCTCTCTCTGTGACGACACATTCTCTCTCTCTGTGACGACACTCTCTGTGACGACTCTCTTCTCTCCCTCTCTATCTCGCTATCTCTCCCTCTCTCTCTGTGGCGACACTCTCTCTCTCTCTGTGACAACACTCTCTCTCTCTCTCTCTCTCTCTGACGACTCTCTCTCAGTGACGACACATTCTCTCTCTCTTTCTCTGTGGCGACACACTCTCTCTCTCTCTGTGACAACAGTTTCTCTTTCTCTCTCTCTCTCTGTGATGACACATTCTCTCTCTCTGTGACGACTCTCTCTCTCTCTCTGTGACAACTATCTTCTTTCTCTCTCTATTTCTCCCTCTCTCTCTGTGATAACACTCTCTCTCTTTCTCTCTCTGTGACGACTCTCTCTCTCTATTCCTCGCTCGGTGACAACACAGTCTCTCTCTCTCTCTCTGTGATGACACATTCTCTCTCTCTCTCTCTCAGGGACGACACTCACTCTCTCTCTCTCTCTCTCTGTGACGACTCTCCTCTCTCTCTCTCTGTGACAACACTCTCTCTCTCTCTCATGGACGACACTCACTCTCTCTCTCTCTCTGTGACAACACATTCTCTCTCTCTGTGACGACTCTCTTCTCTCAATCTTTATCTCTGCCTCTTTCTCTGTGACGACACTCTCTCTCTCTCTCTCTCTGTGACGACACATTCTCTCTCTCTGTGACGACTCTCTTCTCTCACTCTCTATCTCTGCCTCTTTCTCTGTGACGACACTCTCTCTCTCTCTGTGACGACACTCTCTCTCTCTCTCTGTGATGACACTCTCTCTCTCTCTGTGACGACTCTCTTCTCTCTCTCTCCCTCCCTCTCTGTGACAACACTCTCTCTCTTTCTCTCTCAGGGACGACACTCTCGCTCTCTCTCTCTCGCTTGGTGACAACACACTCTCTCTCTCTCTCTGTGACGACACACTCTCTCTCTGTCTCTGTGACGACACTTTCTCTCTCTCTCTGTAAAGACACTCTCTCTCTGTGACAACACGCTCTCAATCTCTGTCTCTGTGTAATGACACACACTCTCTCTCTGTGACGACACTCTCTCTCTCTCTCTCTTTCTCTCTGTGACGACACTCTCTCTCTCTCTCTATGACGACTCTCTCTCTCTGTGACGACACTCTCTCTCTCTCTGTGATGATTCTCTCTCTCTCTCGGTGACGACTCTCTCTCTCTCTCTGTGATGACACACTCTCTCTCTCTCTCGCTCGGTGACGACACTCTCTCTCACTCTCTGTCGACACACTCTCTCTCTCTCTCTGTAACGACTCTCTCTCTCTCTGTGACGACACTCTCTCTCTCTCTCTGTGATGACACTCTCTCTCTCTCTGTGACGACTCTCTTCTCTCTCTCTCCCTCTCTCTCTGTGACAACACTCTCTCTCTTTCTCTCTCAGGGACGACACTCTCGCTCTCTCTCTCTCGCTTGGTGACAACACACGCTCTCTCTCTCTCTGTGACGACACACTCTCTCTCTGTCTCTGTGACGACACTTTCTCTCTCTCTCTCTGTAAAGACACTCTCTCTCTGTGACAACACGCTCTCAATCTCTGTCTCTGTGTAACGACACACACTCTCTCTCTGTGACGACACTCTCTCTCTCTCTCTCTCTCTCTCTCTCTCTCTCTGTGACGAAACTCTCTCTCTCTCTCTCTCTTTCTCTCTGTGATGATTCTCTCTCTCTCTCGGTGACGACTCTCTCTCTCTCTCTGTGATGACACACTCTCTCTCTCTCGCTCGGTGACGACACTCTCTCTCACTCTCTGTCGACACACTCTCTCTCTCTCTCTGTGACGACACTCTCTCTCTCTGTGACGACACTCACTCTCTCTGTGACAACTCTCTTCTCTCTCTCTCTCTCTCGATCTCTATCTCTCCCTCTCTCTCTGTGACGACACTCTCTCTCTCTCTCTCTCTCTCTGTGACGACTCTCTCTCTCTCTCTCTCTCTGTGACGACTCTCTCTCTCTCTATTCCTCGCTCGGTGACAACACAGTCTCTCTCTCTCTCTCTCTCTGTGACGACACTCTCTCTCCCTGTGACAACTCTTTCTCTCTCTCTCTCTCTGTGATGACACTCTCTCTCTCTCTGTGACGACTCTCTCTCTCTCTCTGTGACGACACACTCTCTCTCTCTCGCTCGGTGACGACACTCTCCCTCTCTCTCGCTCTGTGACGACACTCTCTCTCTCTCTCTGTAACGACTCTCTTCTCTCTCACTCTATCTCTCCCTCTCCCTCTGTGACGACACTCTCTCTCACAATCTCTCTCTCTCTGACGACACACTCTCTCTCTCTCTCTGTGACGACACTCTCTCTCTCTGTGACGACACTCTCTCTCTCTGTGACAACTCTCTTCTCTCTCTCTCTCTCTATCTCTCCCTCTCTCTCTGTGACGACACTCTCTCTCTCTGTGATGACACTCTCTCTCTCTGTGACAACTCTCTTATCTCTCTCTCTCTCTATCTCTCCCTCTCTCTCTGTGACGACTCTCTCTCTGTGATGACACTCTCTCTCTCTGTGACGACTCTCTTTCTCTCTCTCTGACGACACACTCTCTCTCTCTCTGTGACGACACACTCGCTCCCTCTCCCTCTGTGACGACACTCTCTCTCTCTCTGACGACACAATCTCTCTCTCTCTCTGTGACGACACTCTCTCTCTCTGTGACGACACTCTCTCTCTCTGTGACAACTCTCTTCTCTCTCTCTCTCTCCCTCTCTCTCTGTGATGACACTCTCTCTCTCTCTCTCTCTCTCTCTGTGACGACTCTCTCTCTCTCTATTCCTCGCTCGGTGACAACACAGTCTCTCTCTCTCTCTCTCTCTCTCTCTGTGACGACACATTCTCTCTCTCTCTGAGAGGACACTCTCTCTCTCCCTTTGTGACGACTCTCTCTCTCTCTCTCTGTGACGACGCTCTCTCTCTCTCTCTGTGATGACACTCTCTCTCTCTCTCTCTGTGACGACACTCTCTCTCGCTGTGACAACTCTTTCTCTCTCTCTCTCTCTGTGATGACACTCTCTCTCTCTCTGTGACGTCTCTCTCTCTCTCTCTCTGTGACGACACACTCTCTCTCTCTCGCTCGGTGACGACACTCTCCCTCTCTCTCGCTCTGTGACGACACTCTCTCTCTCTCTCTGTAACGACTCTCTTCTCTCTCACTCTATCTCTCCCTCTCCCTCTGTGACGACACTCTCTCTCACTCTCTCTCTCTCTGACGACACACTCTCTCTCTCTCTCTGTGACGACACTCTCTCTCTCTGTGACGACACTCTCTCTCTCTGTGACAACTCTCTTCTCTCTCTCTCTCTCTATCTCTCCCTCTCTCTCTGTGACGACTCTCTCTCTCTCTCTCTCTCTCTCTCGGTGACGACTCTCTCTCTCTCTGTGATGACACTCTCTCTCTCTCTCTGTGATGACACACTCTCTCTCTCTCTCTGTGACGACACAATCTCTCCCTCTCCCTCTGTGACGACACTCTCTCTCTCTCTGACGACACAATCTCTCTCTCTCTCTGTGACGACACTCTCTCTCTCTGTGACGACACTCTCTCTCTCTGTGACAACTCTCTGCTCTCTCTCTCTCTCCCTCTCTCTCTGTGATGACACTCTCTCTCTCTCTCTCTCTCTCTGTGACGACTCTCTCTCTCTCTATTCCTCGCTCGGTGACAACACAGTCTCTCTCTCTCTCTCTCTCTCTCTGTGACGACACATTCTCTCTCTCTCTGTGAGGACACTCTCTCTCTCCCTTTGTGACGACACTCTCTCTCTCTCTCTGTGACGACACTCTCTCTCTCTCTCTGTGATGACACTCTCTCTCTCTTTCTCTCTGTGACGACACTCTCTCTCCCTGTGACAACTCTTTCTCTCTCTCTCTCTCTGTGATGACACTCTCTCTCTCTCTGTGACGACTCTCTCTCTCTCTCTGTGACGACACACTCTCTCTCTCTCGCTCGGTGACAACACTCTCCCTCTCTCTCGCTCTGTGACGACACTCTCTCTCTCTCTCTGTAACGACTCTCTTCTCTCTCACTCTATCTCTCCCTCTCCCTCTGTGATGACACTCTCTCTCACTCTCTCTCTCTCTGACGACACACTCTCTCTCTCTCTCTGTGACGACACTCTCTCTCTCTCTGTGACGACACTCTCTCTCTCTGTGACAACTCTCTTCTCTCTCTCTCTCTCTATCTCTCCCTCTCTCTCTGTGACGACACTCTCTCTCTCTCTCTCTCTGTGACGACTCTCTCTCTCTCTCTGTGCGGACACTCTCTCTCTCCCTTTGTGACGACTCTCTCTCTCTCTCTGTGACGACACTCTCTCTCTCTCTCTGTGATGACACTCTCTCTCTCTTTCTCTCTGTGACGACACTATCTCTCCCTGTGACAACTCTTTCTCTCTCTCTCTCTCTGTGATGACACTCTCTCTCTCTCTGTGACGACTCTCTCTCTCTCTCTGTGACGACACACTCTCTCTCTCTCGCTCGGTGACAACACTCTACCTCTCTCTCGCTCTGTGACGACACTCTCTCTCTCTCTCTGTAACGACTCTCTTCTCTCTCACTCTATCTCTCCCTCTCCCTCTGTGATGACACTCTCTCTCACTCTCTCTCTCTCTGACGACACACTCTCTCTCTCTCTCTGTGACGACACTCTCTCTCTCTCTCTCTGTGACGACACTCTCTCTCTCTGTGACAACTCTCTTCTCTCTCTCTCTCTCTATCTCTCCCTCTCTCTCTGTGACGACACTCTCTCTCTCTCTCTCTCTGTGACGACTCTCTCTCTCTCTCTGTGCGGACACTCTCTCTCTCCCTTTGTGACGACTCTCTCTCTCTCTCTCTGTGATGACACTCTCTCTCTCTCTCTCTGTGATGACACTCTCTCTCTCTGTGACAACTCTCTCTCTCTCTCTCTCTCTCTCTCTCTGTGACGACTCTCTCTCTCTCTATTCCTCGCTCGGTGACACCACAGTCTCTCTCTCTCTCTCTCTCTGTGACGACACATTCTCTCTCTCTCAGGGACGACACTCACTCTCTCTCTCTCTCTCTCTCTGTGACGACTCTCCTGTTCTCTCTATCTCTCCCTCTCTCTCTGTGACGACACTCGCTCTTTCTCTCTGTGACAACACTCTCTCTCTCAGTGACGACACATTCTCTCTCTCTGTGACGACTCTCTCTCTCTCTCTCTCTCTCTCTCTCAGCGACGACACTCACTCTCTCTTTCTCTCTCTCTCTGTGACGACACATTCTCTCTCTCTGTGACGACACTCTCTGTGACGACTCTCTTCTCTCCCTCTCTATCTCGCTATCTCTCCCTCTCTCTCTGTGGCGACACTCTCTCTCTCTCTGTGACAACACTCTCTCTCTCTCTCTCTCTCTGTGATGACTCTCTCTCAGTGACGACACATTCTCTCTCTCTTTCTCTGTGGCGACACACTCTCTCTCTCTCTGTGACAACAGTTTCTCTCTCTCTCTCTCTCTCTGTGATGACACATTCTCTCTCTCTGTGACGACTCTCTCTCTCTCTCTGTGACAACTATCTTCTTTCTCTCTCTATTTCACCCTCTCTCTCTGTGATAACACTCTCTCTCTTTCTCTCTCTGTGACGACTCTCTCTCTCTATTCCTCGCTCGGTGACAACACAGTCTCTCTCTCTCTCTGTGATGACACATTCTCTCTCTCTCTCTCTCAGGGACGACACTCACTCTCTCTCTCTCTCTCTCTGTGACGACTCTCCTCTCTCTCTCTCTGTGACAACACTCTCTCTCTCTCTCATGGACGACATTCACTCTCTCTCTCTCTCTGTGACGACACATTCTCTCTCTCTGTGACGACTCTCTTCTCTCAATCTTTATCTCTGCCTCTTTCTCTGTGATGACACTCTCTCTCTCTCTCTCTCTCTGTGACGACACATTCTCTCTCTCTGTGACGACTCTCTTCTCTCACTCTCTATCTCTGCCTCTTTCTCTGTGACGACACTCTCTCTCTCTCTGTGACGACACTCTCTCTCTCTCTGTGATGACACTCTCTCTCTCTCTCTGTGACGACTCTCTTCTCTCTCTCTCCCTCTCTCTCTGTGACAACACTCTCTCTCTTTCTCTCTCAGGGACGACACTCACGCTCTCTCTCTCTCGCTTGGTGACAACACACTCTCTCTCTCTCTCTGTGACGACACACTCTCTCTCTGTCTCTGTGACGACACTTTCTCTCTCTCTCTCTGTAAAGACACTCTCTCTCTGTGACAACACGCTCTCAATCTCTGTCTCTGTGTAACGACACACACTCTCTCTCTGTGACGACACTCTCTCTCTCTCTCTCTCTTTCTCTCTGTGACGACACTCTCTCTCTCTCTCTATGACGACTCTCTCTCTCTCTCTCTCTCTCTCTCTCTGTGACGACACTCTCTCTCTCTCTCTCTCTTTCTCTCTGTGATGATTCTCTCTCTCTCTCGGTGACGACTCTCTCTTTCTCTCTGTGATGACACACTCTCTCTCTCTCGCTCGGTGACGACACTCTCTCTCACTCTGTCGACACACTCTCTCTCTCTCTCTGTAACGACTCTCTCTCTCTCTGTGACGACACTCTCTCTCTCTGTGACAACTCTCTTCTCTCTCTCTCTCTCTCTATCTCTATCTCTCCCTCTCTCTCTGTGATGACACTCTCTCTCTCTCTCTCTCTCTCTCTCTGTGACGACTCTCTCTCCCTCTCTCTCTCTCTCTCTCTGTGACGACTCTCTCTCTCTCTATTCCTCGCTCGGTGACAACACAGTCTCTCTCTCTCTCTCTCTGTGTCGACACTCTCTCTCCCTGTGACAACTCTTTCTCTCTCTCTCTCTCTGTGATGACACTCTCTCTCTCTGTGACGACTCTCTCTCTCTCTCTGTGACGACACACTCTCTCTCTCTCGCTCGGTGACGACACTCTCCCTCTCTCTCGCTCTGTGACGACACTCTCTCTCTCTCTCTCTCTGTAACGACTCTCTTCTCTCTCACTCTATCTCTCCCTCTCCCTCTGTGACGACACTCTCTCTCACTCTCTCTCTCTCTGACGACACACTCTCTCTCTCTCTCTCTGTGACGACACTCTCTCTCTCTGTGACGACACTCTCTCTCTCTGTGACAACTCTCTTCTCTCTCTCTCTCTCTATCTCTCCCTCTCTCTCTGTGACGACACTCTCTCTCTCTCTCTCTCTGTGACGACTCTCTCTCTCTCTGTGATGACACTCTCTCTCTCTGTGACGACTGTCTCTCTCTCTCTCTGACGACACACTCTCTCTCTCTCTCTCTGTGACGACACACTCTCTCCCTCTCCCTCTGTGACGACACTCTCTCTCTCTCTGACGACACAATCTCTCTCTCTCTCTGTGACGACACTCTCTCTCTCTGTGACGACACTCTCTCTCTCTGTGACAACTCTCTTCTCTCTCTCTCTCCCTCTCTCTCTGTGATGACACTCTCTCTCTCTCTCTCTCTCTCTGTGACGACTCTCTCTCTCTCTATTCCTCGCTCGGTGACAACACAGTCTCTCTCTTTCTCTCTGTGATGACACATTCTCTCTCTCTCTCTCTCAGGGATGACACTCACTCTCTCTCTCTCTCTCTCTGTGACGACTCTCCTCTCTCTCTCTCTGTGACAACACTCTCTCTCTCTCTCATGGACGACACTCACTCTCTCTCTCTCTCTGTGACGACACATTCTCTCTCTCTGTGACGACTCTCTTCTCTCAATCTCTATCTCTGCCTCTTTCTCTGTGACGACACTCTCTCTCTCTCTCTCTCTCTCTGTGACGACACATTCTCTCTCTCTGTGACGACTCTCTTCTCTCACTCTCTATCTCTGCCTCTTTCTCTGTGACGACACTCTCTCTCTCTCTGTGACGACACTCTCTCTCTCTCTCTGTGATGACACTCTCTCTCTCTCTGTGACGACTCTCTTTTCTCTCTCTCCCTCTCTCTCTGTGACAACACTCTCTCTCTTTTTCTCTCAGGGACGACACTCTCGCTCTCTCTCTCTCGCTTGGTGACAACACACACTCTCTCTCTCTCTGTGACGACACACTCTCTCTCTGTCTCTGTGACGACACTTTCTCTCTCTCTCTCTGTAAAGACACTCTCTCTCTGTGACAACACGCTCTCAATCTCTGTCTCTGTGTAACGACACACACTCTCTCTCTGTGACGACACTCTCTCTCTCTCTCTCTCTTTCTCTCTGTGACGACACTCTCTCTCTCTCTCTATGACGATTCTCTCTCTCTCTCTCTCTCTCTCTCTGTGACGACACACACTCTCTCTCTCTCGCTTGGTGAAGACACAGTCTCTCTCTCTCTATCTCTGTGATGATTCTCTCTCTCTCTCGGTGACGACTCTCTCTCTCTCTCTGTGACGACACACTCTCTCTCTCTCGCTCGGTGACGACACTCTCTCTCACTCTCTGTCGACATACTCTCTCTCTCTCTCTGTAACGACTCTCTCTCTCTGTGACGACACTCTCTCTCTGTGACGACTCTCTCTCTCTCTCTCTCTCTGTGATGACTCTCTCTCTCTCTATTCCTCGCTCGGTGACAACACAGTCTCTCTCTCTCTCTCTCTGTGACGACACTCTCTCTCCCTGTGACAACTCTTTCTCTCTCTCTCTCTCTGTGATGACACTCTCTCTCTCTCTGTGACGACTCTCTCTCTCTCTCTGTGACGACACACTCTCTCTCTCTCGCTCGGTGACGACACTCTCCCTCTCTCTCGCTCTGTGACGACACTCTCTCTCTCTCTCTGTAACGACTCTCTTCTCTCTCACTCTATCTCTCCCTCTCCCTCTGTGACGACACTCTCTCTCACTCTCTCTCTCTCTGACGACACACTCTCTCTCTCTCTCTGTGACGACACTCTCTCTCTCTGTGACGACACTCTCTCTCTCTGTGACAACTCTCTTCTCTCTCTCTCTCTCTATCTCTCCCTCTCTCTCTGTGACGACACTCTCTCTCTCTGTGATGACACTCTCTCTCTCTGTGACAACTCTCTTATCTCTCTCTCTCTCTATCTCTCCCTCTCTCTCTGTGACGACTCTCTCTCTGTGATGACACTCTCTCTCTCTGTGACGACTCTCTTTCTCTCTCTCTGACGACACACTCTCTCTCTCTCTGTGACGACACACTCTCTCCCTCTCCCTCTGTGACGACACTCTCTCTCTCTCTGACGACACAATCTCTCTCTCTCTCTGTGACGACACTCTCTCTCTCTGTGACGACACTCTCTCTCTCTGTGACAACTCTCTTCTCTCTCTCTCTCTCCCTCTCTCTCTGTGATGACACTCTCTCTCTCTCTCTCTCTCTCTGTGACGACTCTCTCTCTCTCTATTCCTCGCTCGGTGACAACACAGTCTCTCTCTCTCTCTCTCTCTCTCTCTGTGACGACACATTCTCTCTCTCTCTGTGAGGACACTCTCTCTCTCCCTTTGTGACGACTCTCTCTCTCTCTCTCTGTGACGACGCTCTCTCTCTCTCTCTGTGATGACACTCTCTCTCTCTCTCTCTCTGTGACGACACTCTCTCTCGCTGTGACAACTCTTTCTCTCTCTCTCTCTCTGTGATGACACTCTCTCTCTCTCTGTGACGACTCTCTCTCTCTCTCTCTGTGACGACACACTCTCTCTCTCTCGCTCGGTGACGACACTCTCCCTCTCTCTCGCTCTGTGACGACACTCTCTCTCTCTCTCTGTAACGACTCTCTTCTCTCTCACTCTATCTCTCCCTCTCCCTCTGTGACGACACTCTCTCTCACTCTCTCTCTCTCTGACGACACACTCTCTCTCTCTCTCTGTGACGACACTCTCTCTCTCTGTGACGACACTCTCTCTCTCTGTGACAACTCTCTTCTCTCTCTCTCTCTCTATCTCTCCCTCTCTCTCTGTGACGACTCTCTCTCTCTCTCTCTCTCGGTGACGACTCTCTCTCTCTCTGTGATGACACTCTCTCTCTCTCTCTCTGACGACACACTCTCTCTCTCTCTCTGTGACGACACACTCTCTCCCTCTCCCTCTGTGACGACACTCTCTCTCTCTCTGACGACACAATCTCTCTCTCTCTCTGTGACGACACTCTCTCTCTCTGTGACGACACTCTCTCTCTCTGTGACAACTCTCTGCTCTCTCTCTCTCTCCCTCTCTCTCTGTGATGACACTCTCTCTCTCTCTCTCTCTCTCTGTGACGACTCTCTCTCTCTCTATTCCTCGCTCGGTGACAACACAGTCTCTCTCTCTCTCTCTCTCTCTCTCTGTGACGACACATTCTCTCTCTCTCTGTGAGGACACTCTCTCTCTCCCTTTGTGACGACTCTCTCGCTCTCTCTCTCTCTCTGTGATGACACTCTCTCTCTCTCTGTGACGACTCTCTCTCTCTCTCTATGACGACACACTCTCTCTCTCTCGCTCGGTGACGACACTCTCCCTCTCTCTCGCTCTGTGACGACACTCTCTCTCTCTCTCTGTAACGACTCTCTTCTCTCTCACTCTATCTCTCCCTCTCCCTCTGTGATGACACTCTCTCTCACTCTCTCTCTCTCTGACGACACACTCTCTCTCTCTCTCTGTGACGACACTCTCTCTCTCTGTGACGACACTCTCTCTCTCTGTGACAACTCTCTTCTCTCTCTCTCTCTCTCTCTATCTCTCCCTCTCTCTCTCTGACGACACTCTCTCTCTCTCTCTCTCTCTGTGACGACTCTCTCTCTCTCTATTCCTCGCTCGGTGACAACACCGTCTCTCTCTCTCTCTCTCTCTCTGTGACGACACACTCTCTCTCTCCCTTTGTGACGACTCTCTCTCTCTCTCTCTGTGATGACACTCTCTCTCTCTCTCTCTCTCTCTCTGTGACGACACTCTCTCTCTCTGTGACAACTCTCTCTCTCTCTCTCTCTCTCTCTCTCTCTCTGTGACGACTCTCTCTCTCTCTCTCTGTGACGACTCTCTCTCTCTCTATTCCTCGCTCGGTGACAACAGAGTCTCTCTCTCTCTCTCTCTCTGTGACGACACATTCCCTCTCTCTCAGGGACGACACTCACTCTCTCTCTCTCTCTCTCTCTGTGACGACTCTCCTCTTCTCTCTATCTCTCCCTCTCTCTCTGTGACGACACTCGCTCTTTCTCTCTGTGACAACACTCTCTCTCTCAGTGACGACACATTCTCTCTCTCTGTGACGACTCTCTCTCTCTCTCTCTCTCTCTCTCTCTCTCTCTCAGCGACGACACTCACTCTCTCTTTCTCTCTCTCTCTGTGACGACACATTCTCTCTCTCTGTGACGACACTCTCTGTGACGACTCTCTTCTCTCCCTCTCTATCTCGCTATCTCTCCCTCTCTCTCTGTGGCGACACTCTCTCTCTCTGTGACAACACTCTCTCTCTCTCTCTCTCTCTCTCTCTGTGACGACTCTCTCTCAGTGACGACACATTCTCTCTCTCTTTCTCTGTGGCGACACACTCTCTCTCTCTCTGTGACAACAGTTTCTCTCTCTCTCTCTCTCTGTGATGACACATTCTCTCTCTCTGTGACGACTCTCTCTCTCTCTCTGTGACAACTATCTTCTTTCTCTCTCTATTTCTCCCTCTCTCTCTGTGATAACACTCTCTCTCTTTCTCTCTCTGTGACGACTCTCTCTCTCTATTCCTCGCTCGGTGACAACACAGTCTCTCTCTCTCTCTCTGTGATGACACATTCTCTCTCTCTCTCTCTCAGGGACGACACTCACTCTCTCTCTCTCTCTCTCTGTGACGACTCTCCTCTCTCTCTCTCTGTGACAACACTCTCTCTCTCTCTCATGGACGACACTCACTCTCTCTCTCTCTCTGTGACGACACATTCTCTCTCTCTGTGACGACTCTCTTCTCTCAATCTTTATCTCTGCCGCTTTCTCTGTGACGACACTCTCTCTCTCTCTCTCTCTCTGTGACGACACATTCTCTCTCTCTGTGACGACTCTCTTCTCTCACTCTCTATCTCTGCCTCTTTCTCTGTGACGACGCTCTCTCTCTCTCTGTGACAACACTCTCTCTCTCTCTCTGTGATGACACTCTCTCTCTCTCTGTGACGACTCTCTTCTCTCTCTCTCCCTCTCTCTCTGTGACAACACTCTCTCTCTTTCTCTCTCAGGGACGACACTCTCGCTCTCTCTCTCTCGCTTGGTGACAACACACTCTCTCTCTCTCTCTGTGACGACACACTCTCTCTCTGTCTCTGTGACGACACTTTCTCTCTCTCTCTCTGTAAAGACACTCTCTCTCTGTGACAACACGCTCTCAATCTCTCTCTCTGTGTAACGACACACACTCTCTCTCTGTGACGACACTCTCTCTCTCTCTTTCTCTCTGTGACGACACTCTCTCTCTCTCTCTATGACGACTCTCTCTCTCTCTCTCTCCCTCTCTCTCTGTGACGACACTCTCTCTCTCTCTCTCTCTTTCTCTCTGTGATGATTCTCTCTCTCTCTCGGTGACGACTCTCTCTCTGTGATGACACACTCTCTCTCGCTCGGTGACGACACTCTCTCTCACTCTCTGTCGACACACTCTCTCTCTCTCTCTGTGACGACTCTCTTGTCTCTCTCTCTATCTATCTCTCCCTCTCTCTCTGTGACGACACTCTCTCCCTCTCTCTCTCTGTGATGACACTCCTCTTCTCTCTATCTCTCCCTCTCTCTCTGTGAGGACACTCGCTCTGTCTCTCTGTGACAACACTCTCTCTCTCAGTGACGACACATTCTCTCTCTCTGTGACACCTCTCTCTCTCTCTCTCTCTCTCTCTCAGCGACGACACTCACTCTCTCTCTCTCTCTCTGTGACGACACATTCTCTCTCTCTGTGACGACACTCTCTCTCTGTGACGACTCTCTTCTCTCCCTCTCTATCTCGCTATCTCTCCCTCTCTCTCTGTGACGACTCCCTTCTCTCCCTCTCTATCTCGCTATCTCTCCCTCTCTCTCTGTGGCGACACTCTCTCTCTCTCTGTGACAACACTCTCTCTCTCTCTCTCTCTCTCTCTCTCTGTGACGACTCTCTCTCAGTGACGACACATTCTCTCTCTCTTTCTCTGTGGCGACACACTCTCTCTCTCTGTGACGATAGTTTCTCTCTCTCTCTCTCTGTGTGACGACACATTCTCTCTCTCTGTGACGACTCTCTCTCTCTCTCTCTGTGACAACTATCTTCTTTCTCTCTCTATTTCTCCCTCTCTCTCTGTGATAACACACTCTCTCTTTCTCTCTCCGTGACGACTCTCTCTCTCTATTCCTCGCTCGGTGACAACACAGTCTCTCTCTCTCTCTCTGTGATGACACATTCTCTCTCTCTCTCTCAGGGACGACACTCACTCTCTCTCTCTCTCTCTCTGTGACGACTCTCCTCTCTCTCTCTCTCTATCTCTCCCTCTCTCTCTTTGATGACACTCGCTCTCTCTCTCTCTCTGTAAACACTCTCTCTCTCTCTCATGGACGACACTCACTCTCTCTCTCTGTGACGACATATTCTCTCTCTCTGTGACGACTCTCTTCTCTCACTCTCTATCTCTGCCTCTTTCTCTGTGACGACACTCTCTCTCTCTCTCTCTCTCTGTGACGACACATTCTCTCTCTCTGTGACGACTCTCTTCTCTCACTCTCTATCTCTGCCTCTTTCTCTGTGACGACACTCTCTCTCTCTCTGTGACGACACTCTCTCTCTCTCTGTGATGAGACTCTCTCTCTCTCTGTGACGACTCTCTTCTCTCTCTCTCCCTCTCTCTCTGTGACAACACTCTCTCTCTCTCTCTCTCAGCGACGACACATTCTCTCTCTCTCTCTCAGGAACGACACTCACTCTTTCTCTCTCTCTCAGGACGACACTCTCTCTCTCTCTCTCTCTCTCTCTCTGACGACACTCTCTCTCACTCTCTCTCTCTTTCTGTGACGGCTCTCTCTCTCTCTCTCTCTCTCTCTCTGTGAGGACACTCTCTCTCTCTCCCTTTGTGACGACTCTCTCTCTCTCTCTCTCTCTCTTTGACGACTCTTTCTCTCTCTATCTGTGATGACACTCTCTCTCTCTGTGACAATTCTCTCTCTCTCTCTCTCTCTCTCTGTGACGACTCTCTCTCTCTCCCTCTGTGAGGACACTCACTCTCTTTGTGACGACTCTCTCTCTCTGTCTCTCTGTGACGACTCTCTCTCTCTTTCTCTCTCTGTGACGACTCTCTCTCTCTCTCTCTATTCCTCCGTGACGACACTCTCTCTCTCTCTCTCTCTCTCTGTGACGACACACTCTCTCTCTCTCTCTCTCTGTGATGACACTCTCTCTCTCTCTCTCTGTCTCTGTGATGATTCTCTCGCTCTCTCGGTGACGACTCTCTCTCTCTCTCTCTCTGTGACGGCACTCTCTCTCTCTCTGTGACGACACACTCTCTCTCTGTCTCTGTGATGATTCTCTCTCTCTCTCTGTGACGACTCGCTCCCTGTGACGACACCTTCTCTCTCTCTCCCTCCGTGACGACACTCTCTCTCTCTCTCTCTCTCTCTCTGTGACGACTCTCTCTCTCTCCCTCTGTGAGGACACTCTCTCTCTTTGTGACGACTCTCTCTCTCTCTCTCTCTCTGTGACAACACTCTCTCCCTTTCTCTCTCAGGGACGACACTCTCTCTCTCTCTCTCTCGCTTGGTGACAAAACACTCTCTCTGTGACGACACACTCTCTCTCTCTCTCTGTGACGACACTCTCTCTCTCTCTCTCTGTGACGACACACTCTCTCTCTCTCTCTCTCTGTGACAACACTCTCTCTCTCTCTCTCTCTGTGACGACACTCTCTCTCTCTGTGACAACACTCTCTCTCTCTCTCTCTCGCTTGGTGACAAAACACTCTCTCTGTGACGACACACTCTCTCTCTCTCTCTGTGACGACACTCTCTCTCTCTCTCTCTGTGACGACACACTCTCTCTCTCTCTCTCTCTGTGACAACACTCTCTCTCTCTCTCTCTCTGTGACGACACTCTCTCTCTCTGTGACAACACGCTCTCAATCTCTGTCTCTGTGTAACGACACACACTTTCTCTCTGTGACGACACTCTCTCTCTCTCTCTCTCTGACGACGCTCTCTCTCTCTCTCTCTCTCTCTGTGACGACTCTCTCTCTCTCTATTCCTCGCTCGGTGACAACACAGTCTCTCTCTCTCTCTCTCTCTCTCTCTGTGACGACACATTCTCTCTCTCTCTGTGAGGACACTCTCTCTCTCCCTTTGTGACGATTCTCTCTCTCTCTCTCTGTGACGACGCTCTCTCTCTCTCTCTGTGATGACACTCTCTCTCTCTCTCTCTCTCTCTGTGACGACACTCTCTCTCGCTGTGACAACTCTTTCTCTCTCTCTCTCTCTGTGATGACACTCTCTCTCTCTCTCTGTGACGACTCTCTCTCTCTCTCTCTGTGACGACACACTCTCTCTCTCTCGCTCGGTGACGACACTCTCTCTCACTCTCTGTCGACACACTCTCTCTCTCTCTCTCTGTAACGACTCTCTCTCTGTGACGACACTCTCTCTCTCTCTCTCTCTCTGTGACGACTCTCTCTCTCTCTCTGTGACGACACTCTCTTTCTCTCTGTGATGACACTCTCTCTCTCTCTGTGACGACTCTCTTCTCTCTCTCTCCCTCCCTCTCTCTCTGTGACAACACTCTCTCTCTTTCTCTCTCAGGGACGACACTCTCGCTCTCTCTCTCTCGCTTGGTGACAACACACTCTCTCTCTCTCTCTGTGACGACACACTCTCTCTCTGTCTCTGTGACGACACTTTCTCTCTCTCTCTCTGTAAAGACACTCTCTCTCTGTGACAACACGCTCTCAATCTCTGTCTCTGTGTAACGACACACACTCTCTCTCTGTGACGACACTCTCTCTCTCTCTCTCTCTTTCTCTCTGTGACGACACTCTCTCTCTCTCTCTATGACGACTCTCTCTCTCTCTCTCTCTCTCTCTGTGACGACACTCTCTCTCTCTCTCTCTCTCTTTCTCTCTGTGATGATTCTCTCTCTCTCTCGGTGACGACTCTCTCTCTCTCTCTGTGATGACACACTCTCTCTCTCTCGCTCGGTGACGACACTCTCTCACTCTCTGTCGACACACTCTCTCTCTCTCTCTGTAACGACTCTCTCTCTCTCTCTCTCTGTGACGACACTCTCTCTCTCTGTGACAACTCTCTTCTCTCTCTCTCTCTCTCTATCTCTATCTCTCCCTCTCTCTCTGTGATGACACTCTCTCTCTCTCTCTCTCTCTCTCTCTGTGATGACTCTCTCTCTCTCTCCCTCTCTCTCTCTCTCTGTGACGACTCTCTCTCTCTCTATTCCTCGCTCGGTGACAACACAGTCTCTCTCTCTCTCTCTCTCTGTGTCGACACTCTCTCTCCCTGTGACAACTCTTTCTCTCTCTCTCTCTCTCTGTGATGACACTCTCTCTCTCTCTGTGACGACTCTCTCTCTCTCTGTGACGACACACTCTCTCTCTCTCGCTCGGTGACGACACTCTCCCTCTCTTTCTCTCTGTGACGACACTCTCTCTCTCTCTCTATGACGACTCTCTCTCTCTCTCTCTCCCTCTCTCTCTGTGACGACACTCTCTCTCTCTCTCTCTCTTTCTCTCTGTGATGATTCTCTCTCTCTCTCGGTGACGACTCTCTCTCTGTGATGACACACTCTCTCTCGCTCGGTGACGACACTCTCTCTCACTCTCTGTCGACACACTCTCTCTCTCTCTCTGTGACGACTCTCTTGTCTCTCTCTCTATCTATCTCTCCCTCTCTCTCTGTGACGACACTCTCTCCCTCTCTCTCTCTGTGATGACACTCCTCTTCTCTCTATCTCTCCCTCTCTCTCTGTGAGGACACTCGCTCTGTCTCTCTGTGACAACACTCTCTCTCTCAGTGACGACACATTCTCTCTCTCTGTGACACCTCTCTCTCTCTCTCTCTCTCTCTCTCAGCGACGACACTCACTCTCTCTCTCTCTCTCTGTGACGACACATTCTCTCTCTCTGTGACGACACTCTCTCTCTGTGACGACTCTCTTCTCTCCCTCTCTATCTCGCTATCTCTCCCTCTCTCTCTGTGACGACTCCCTTCTCTCCCTCTCTATCTCGCTATCTCTCCCTCTCTCTCTGTGGCGACACTCTCTCTCTCTCTGTGACAACACTCTCTCTCTCTCTCTCTCTCTCTGTGACGACTCTCTCTCAGTGACGACACATTCTCTCTCTCTTTCTCTGTGGCGACACACTCTCTCTCTCTGTGACGATAGTTTCTCTCTCTCTCTCTCTGTGTGACGACACATTCTCTCTCTCTGTGACGACTCTCTCTCTCTCTCTCTGTGACAACTATCTTCTTTCTCTCTCTATTTCTCCCTCTCTCTCTGTGATAACACACTCTCTCTTTCTCTCTCCGTGACGACTCTCTCTCTCTATTCCTCGCTCGGTGACAACACAGTCTCTCTCTCTCTCTCTGTGATGACACATTCTCTCTCTCTCTCTCAGGGACGACACTCACTCTCTCTCTCTCTCTCTCTGTGACGACTCTCCTCTCTCTCTCTCTCTATCTCTCCCTCTCTCTCTTTGATGACACTCGCTCTCTCTCTCTCTCTGTAAACACTCTCTCTCTCTCTCATGGACGACACTCACTCTCTCTCTCTGTGACGACATATTCTCTCTCTCTGTGACGACTCTCTTCTCTCACTCTCTATCTCTGCCTCTTTCTCTGTGACGACACTCTCTCTCTCTCTCTCTCTCTGTGACGACACATTCTCTCTCTCTGTGACGACTCTCTTCTCTCACTCTCTATCTCTGCCTCTTTCTCTGTGACGACACTCTCTCTCTCTCTGTGACGACACTCTCTCTCTCTCTGTGATGAGACTCTCTCTCTCTCTGTGACGACTCTCTTCTCTCTCTCTCCCTCTCTCTCTGTGACAACACTCTCTCTCTCTCTCTCTCAGTGACGACACTCTCTCTCTCTCTCAGTGACGACACTCTCTCTCTCTCTGTGACGACACACTCTCTCTCTCTCTCTCTCTCTCAGTGACGACTCACTCTCTCTCTCTCTCTCTCTCAGCGACGACACATTCTCTCTCTCTCTCTCAGGAACGACACTCACTCTTTCTCTCTCTCTCAGGACGACACTCTCTCTCTCTCTCTCTCTCTCTCTCTCTGACGACACTCTCTCTCACTCTCTCTCTCTTTCTGTGACGGCTCTCTCTCTCTCTCTCTCTGTGAGGACACTCTCTCTCTCTCTCCCTTTGTGACGACTCTCTCTCTCTCTCTCTCTCTCTCTTTGACGACTCTTTCTCTCTCTATCTGTGATGACACTCTCTCTCTCTCTCTCTCTGTGACGACACTCTCTCTCTCTGTGACAATTCTCTCTCTCTCTCTCTCTCTCTCTGTGACGACTCTCTCTCTCTCCCTCTGTGAGGACACTCACTCTCTTTGTGACGACTCTCTCTCTCTCTCTCTCTGTGACGACTCTCTCTCTCTTTCTCTCTCTGTGACGACTCTCTCTCTCTCTCTCTATTCCTCCGTGACGACACTCTCTCTCTCTCTCTCTCTCTCTGTGACGACACACTCTCTCTCTCTCTCTGTGATGACACTCTCTCTCTCTCTCTCTCTCTGTCTCTGTGATGATTCTCTCGCTCTCTCGGTGACGACTCTCTCTCTCTCTCTCTCTCTGTGACGGCACTCTCTCTCTCTCTGTGATGACACACTCTCTCTCTGTCTCTGTGATGATTCTCTCTCTCTCTCTGTGACGACTCGCTCCCTGTGACGACACCTTCTCTCTCTCTCCCTCCGTGACGACACTCTCTCTCTCTCTCTCTCTCTCCCTCTGTGAGGACACTCTCTCTCTTTGTGACGACTCTCTCTCTCTCTCTCTCTCTGTGACAACACTCTCTCCCTTTCTCTCTCAGGGACGACACTCTCTCTCTCTCTCTCTCGCTTGGTGACAAAACACTCTCTCTGTGACGACACACTCTCTCTCTCTCTCTGTGACGACACTCTCTCTCTCTCTCTCTGTGACGACACACTCTCTCTCTCTCTCTCTCTGTGACAACACTCTCTCTCTCTCTCTCTCTGTGACGACACTCTCTCTCTCTGTGACAACACACTCTCAATCTCTGTCTCTGTGTAACGACACACACTTTCTCTCTGTGACGACACTCTCTCTCTCTCTCTCTCTGACGACGCTCTCTCTCTCTCTCTCTCTCTCTGTGACGACTCTCTCTCTCTCTATTCCTCGCTCGGTGACAACACAGTCTCTCTCTCTCTCTCTCTCTCTCTCTGTGACGACACATTCTCTCTCTCTCTGTGAGGACACTCTCTCTCTCCCTTTGTGACGACTCTCTCTCTCTCTCTCTGTGACGACGCTCTCTCTCTCTCTCTGTGATGACACTCTCTCTCTCTCTCTCTCTGTGACGACACTCTCTCTCGCTGTGACAACTCTTTCTCTCTCTCTCTCTCTGTGATGACACTCTCTCTCTCTCTCTGTGACGACTCTCTCTCTCTCTCTCTGTGACGACACACTCTCTCTCTCTCGCTCGGTGACGACACTCTCTCTCACTCTCTGTCGACACACTCTCTCTCTCTCTCTCTGTAACGACTCTCTCTCTGTGACGACACTCTCTCTCTCTCTCTCTCTCTGTGACGACTCTCTCTCTCTCTCTGTGACGACACTCTCTCTCTCTCTGTGATGACACTCTCTCTCTCTCTGTGACGACTCTCTTCTCTCTCTCTCCCTCCCTCTCTCTCTGTGACAACACTCTCTCTCTTTCTCTCTCAGGGACGACACTCTCGCTCTCTCTCTCTCTCTCTCGCTTGGTGACAACACACTCTCTCTCTCTCTCTGTGACGACACACTCTCTCTCTGTCTCTGTGACGACACTTTCTCTCTCTCTCTCTGTAAAGACACTCTCTCTCTGTGACAACACGCTCTCAATCTCTGTCTCTGTGTAACGACACACACTCTCTCTCTGTGACGACACTCTCTCTCTCTCTCTCTCTTTCTCTCTGTGACGACACTCTCTCTCTCTCTCTATGACGACTCTCTCTCTCTCTCTCTCTCTCTCTGTGACGACACTCTCTCTCTCTCTCTCTCTTTCTCTCTGTGATGATTCTCTCTCTCTCTCGGTGACGACTCTCTCTCTCTCTCTGTGATGACACACTCTCTCTCTCTCGCTCGGTGACGACACTCTCTCACTCTCTGTCGACACACTCTCTCTCTCTCTCTGTAACGACTCTCTCTCTCTCTGTGACGACACTCTCTCTCTCTGTGACAACTCTCTTCTCTCTCTCTCTCTCTCTATCTCTATCTCTCCCTCTCTCTCTGTGATGACACTCTCTCTCTCTCTCTCTCTCTCTCTCTGTGATGACTCTCTCTCTCTCTCCCTCTCTCTCTCTCTCTGTGACGACTCTCTCTCTCTCTATTCCTCGCTCGGTGACAACACAGTCTCTCTCTCTCTCTCTCTCTGTGTCGACACTCTCTCTCCCTGTGACAACTCTTTCTCTCTCTCTCTCTCTCTGTGATGACACTCTCTCTCTCTCTGTGACGACTCTCTCTCTCTCTGTGACGACACACTCTCTCTCTCTCGCTCGGTGACGACACTCTCCCTCTCTCTCGCTCTGTGACGACACTCTCTCTCTCTCTCTCTGTAACGACTCTCTTCTCTCTCACTCTATCTCTCCCTCTCCCTCTGTGACGACACTCTCTCTCACTCTCTCTCTCTCTGACGACACACTCTCTCTCTCTCTCTCTGTGACGACACTCTCTCTCTCTGTGACAACTCTCTTCTCTCTCTCTCTCTCTATCTCTCCCTCTCTCTCTGTGACGACACTCTCTCTCTCTCTCTCTCTCTGTGACGACTCTCTCTCTCTCTGTGATGACACTCTCTCTCTCTGTGACGACTCTCTCTCTCTCTCTCTCTGACGACACACTCTCTCTCTCTCTGTGACGACACACTCACTCCCTCTCCCTCTGTGACGACACTCTCTCTCTCTCTGACGACACAATCTCTCTCTCTCTCTGTGACGACACTCTCTCTCTCTGTGACGACACTCTCTCTCTCTGTGACAACTCTCTTCTCTCTCTGTCTCCTCTCTCTCCCTCTCTCTCTGTGACGACTCTCTCTCTCTCCCTCTGTGAGGACACTCACTCTCTTTGTGACGACTCTCTCTCTCTCTCTCTCTGTGACGACTCTCTCTCTCTTTCTCTCTCTGTGACGACACTCACTCTCTCTCTCTCTCTCTCTGTGACAACACTCTCTCCCTTTCTCTCTCAGGGATGACACTCTCTCTCTCTCTCTCTCTCTGTGACGACTCTCTCTCTCTCCCTCTGTGAGGACACTCTCTCTCTTTGTGACGACTCTCTCTCTCTCTCTCTCCCTCTGTGACAACACTCTCTCCCTTTCTCTCTCAGGGACGACACTCTCTCTCTCTCTCTCTCTCTCGCTTGGTGACAAAACACTCTCTCTGTGACGACACACTCTCTCTCTCTCTCTGTGACGACACTCTCTCTCTCTCTCTCTGTGACGACACACTCTCTCTCTCTCTCTCTCTGTGACAACACTCTCTCTCTCTCTCTCTCTGTGACGACACTCTCTCTCTCTGTGACAACACACTCTCAATCTCTGTCTCTGTGTAACGACACACACTTTCTCTCTGTGACGACACTCTCTCTCTCTCTCTCTCTGACGACGCTCTCTCTCTCTCTCTCTCTTTCTCTCTGTGACGACACTCTCTCTCTCTCTCTCTCTCTATGACGACTCTCTCTCTCTCTCTCTCTCTCTCTGTGACGACACACACTCTCTCTCTCTCTCGCTCGGTGAAGACACAGTCTCTCTCTCTCTCTCTGTGACAATTCTCTCTCTCCCTCGGTGACGACTCTCTCTCTCTCCCTCGGTGACGACTCTCTCTCTCTCTCTGTGATGACACTCTCTCTCTCTCTGTGACGACTCTCTCTCTCTCCGTGACGACACACTCTCTCTCTCTCGCTCTGTGACGGCACTCTCTCTCTCTCTCTGTAACGACTCTCTTCTCTCTCTCTCTATCTCTCCCTCTCCCTCTGTGACGACACTCTCTCTCTCTCTCTCTCTGATGACACACACTCTCTCTCTCTCTGTGACGACACTCTCTCTCGCTGTGACGACACTCTCTCTCTCTGTGACAACTCTCTTCTCTCTCTCTCTCTCTCTCTCTCTCTCTGTGACGACTCTCTCTCTCTCTATTCCTCGCTCGGTGACAACACAGTCTCTCTCTCTCTCTCTCTCTGTGACGACACATTCTCTCTCTCTCAGGGACGACACTCACTCTCTCTCTCTATCTGTGATGACTCTCCTCTTCTCTCTATCTCTCCCTCTCTCTCTGTGACGACACTCGCTCTGTCTCTCTGTGACAACACATTCTCTCTCTCTCTGACGACTCTCTCTCTCTCTCTCAGCGACGACACTCACTCTCTCTCTCTCTCTCTCTCTGACGACACATTCTCTCTCTCTGTGACGACACTCTCTCTCTGTGACGACTCTCTTCTCTCTCTCTCTATCTCTCCCTCTCTCTGTGGCGACACTCTCTCTCTCTCTCTCTGTGACAACACTCTCTCTCTCTCTCTCTCTCAGTGACGACTATCTCTCAGTGACGACACATTCTCTTTCTCTCTCTCTGTGATGACACTTTCTCTCTCTCTCTCTCTGTGACGACACATTCTCTCTCTCTGTGACGACACTCTCTCTCTCTCTGTGACAACTATCTTCTTTCTCTCTCTATCTCTCCCTCTTTCTCTGTGATGACACTCTCTCTCTCTCTCTGTGACGACTCTCTTCTCTCACTCTCTATCTCTGCCTCTTTCTCTGTGACGACACTCTCTCTCTCTCTGTGACGACACTCTCTCTCTCTCTGTGATGACACTCTCTCTCTCTCTGTGACGACTCTCTTCTCTCTCTCTCCCTCTCTCTCTGTGACAACACTCTCTCTCTTTCTCTCTCAGGGACGACACTCTCGCTCTCTCTCTCTCGCTTGGTGACAACACACACTCTCTCTCTCTCTGTGACGACACACTCTCTCTCTGTCTCTGTGACGACACTTTCTCTCTCTCTCTCTGTAAAGACACTCTCTCTCTGTGACAACACGCTCTCAATCTCTGTCTCTGTGTAACGACACACACTCTCTCTCTGTGACGACACTCTCTCTCTCTCTCTTTCTCTCTGTGACGACACTCTCTCTCTCTCTCTATAACGACTCTCTCTCTCTCTCTCTCTCTCTCTGTGACGACACACACTCTCTCTCTCTCGCTTGGTGAAGACACAGTCTCTCTCTCTATCTCTATGATGATTCTCTCTCTCTCTCGGTGACGACTCTCTCTCTCTCTGTGACGACACACTCTCTCTCTCTCGCTCGGTGACGACACTCTCTCTCACTCTCTGTCGACACACTCTCTCTCTCTCTCTCTGTAACGACTCTCTCTCTCTGTGACGACACTCTCTCTCTGTGACGACTCTCTCTCTCTGTCTCTCTCTCTGTGACGACTCTCTCTCTCTCTATTCCTCGCTCGGTGACAACACAGTCTCTCTCTCTCTCTCTCTGTGACGACACTCTCTCTCCCTGTGACAACTCTTTCTCTCTCTCTCTCTGTGATGACACTCTCTCTCTCTCTGTGACGACTCTCTCTCTCTCTCTGTGACAACACACTCTCTCTCTCTCGCTCGGTGACGACACTCTCCCTCTCTCTCGCTCTGTGACGACACTCTCTCTCACTCTCTCTCTCTCTCTGACGACACACTCTCTCTCTCTCTCTGTGACGACACTCTCTCTCTCTGTGACGACACTCTCTCTCTCTGTGACAACTCTCTTCTCTCTCTCTCTCTCTATCTCTCCCTCTCTCTCTGTGACGACACTCTCTCTCTCTGTGATGACACTCTCTCTCTCTGTGACAACTCTCTTATCTCTCTCTCTCTCTATCTCTCCCTCTCTCTCTGTGACGACTCTCTCTCTGTGATGACACTCTCTCTCTCTGTGACGACTCTCTTTCTCTCTCTCTGACGACACACTCTCTCTCTCTCTGTGACGACACACTCTCTCCCTCTCCCTCTGTGACGACACTCTCTCTCTCTCTGACGACACAATCTCTCTCTCTCTCTGTGACGACACTCTCTCTCTCTGTGACGACACTCTCTCTCTCTGTGACAACTCTCTTCTCTCTCTCTCTCTCCCTCTCTCTCTGTGATGACACTCTCTCTCTCTCTCTCTCTCTCTGTGACGACTCTCTCTCTCTCTATTCCTCGCTCGGTGACAACACAGTCTCTCTCTCTCTCTCTCTCTCTCTGTGACGACACATTCTCTCTCTCTCTGTGAGGACACTCTCTCTCTCCCTTTGTGACGACTCTCTCTCTCTCTCTCTGTGACGACGCTCTCTCTCTCTCTCTGTGATGACACTCTCTCTCTCTCTCTCTCTCTGTCTCTGTGATGATTCTCTCGCTCTCTCGGTGACGACTCTCTCTCTCTCTCTCTCTCTGTGACGGCACTCTCTCTCTCTCTGTGACGACACACTCTCTCTCTGTCTCTGTGATGATTCTCTCTCTCTCTCTGTGACGACTCGCTCCCTGTGACGACACCTTCTCTCTCTCTCCCTCCGTGACGACACTCTCTCTCTCTCTCTCTCTCTCTGTGACGACTCTCTCTCTCTCCCTCTGTGAGGACACTCTCTCTCTTTGTGACGACTCTCTCTCTCTCTCTCTCTCTGTGACAACACTCTCTCCCTTTCTCTCTCAGGGACGACACTCTCTCTCTCTCTCTCTCGCTTGGTGACAAAACACTCTCTCTGTGACGACACACTCTCTCTCTCTCTCTGTGACGACACTCTCTCTCTCTCTCTCTGTGACGACACACTCTCTCTCTCTCTCTCTCTGTGACAACACTCTCTCTCTCTCTCTCTCTCTCTGTGACGACACTCTCTCTCTCTCTCTCTCTGACGACGCTCTCTCTCTCTCTCTCTCTGTGACGACTCTCTCTCTCTCTATTCCTCGCTCGGTGACAACACAGTCTCTCTCTCTCTCTCTCTCTCTCTCTCTGTGACGACACATTCTCTCTCTCTCTGTGAGGACACTCTCTCTCTCCCTTTGTGACGACTCTCTCTCTCTCTCTCTGTGACGACGCTCTCTCTCTCTCTCTGTGATGACACTCTCTCTCTCTCTCTCTCTCTCTGTGACGACACTCTCTCTCGCTGTGACAACTCTTTCTCTCTCTCTCTCTCTGTGATGACACTCTCTCTCTCTCTCTGTGACGACTCTCTCTCTCTCTCTCTGTGACGACACACTCTCTCTCTCTCGCTCGGTGACGACACTCTCTCTCACTCTCTGTCGACACACTCTCTCTCTCTCTCTCTGTAACGACTCTCTCTCTCTGTGACGACACTCTCTCTCTCTCTCTCTCTCTGTGACGACTCTCTCTCTCTCTCTGTGACGACACTCTCTCTCTCTCTGTGACGACACTCTCTCTCTCTCTCTGTGATG
The DNA here is from genome assembly GCF_044704955.1 of Pristiophorus japonicus. NCBI lineage: Eukaryota > Metazoa > Chordata > Chondrichthyes > Pristiophoridae > Pristiophorus > Pristiophorus japonicus. The sequence continues at coordinate 68,473 of NW_027250962.1, forward strand.
ACACTCTCTCTCTCTCTGTGACGACTCTCTTCTCTCTCTCTCCCTCCCTCTCTCTCTGTGACAACACTCTCTCTCTTTCTCTCTCAGGGACGACACTCTCGCTCTCTCTCTCTCTCTCTCGCTTGGTGACAACACACTCTCTCTCTCTCTCTGTGACGACACACTCTCTCTCTGTCTCTGTGACAACACTTTCTCTCTCTCTCTCTGTAAAGACACTCTCTCTCTGTGACAACACGCTCTCAATCTCTGTCTATGTGTAACGACACATACTCTCTCTCTGTGACGACACTCTCTCTCTCTCTCTCTCTTTCTCTCTGTGACGACACTCTCTCTCTCTCTCTATGACGACTCTCTCTCTCTCTCTCTCTCTCTCTGTGACGACACTCTCTCTCTCTCTCTCTCTTTCTCTCTGTGATGATTCTCTCTCTCTCTCGGTGACGACTCTCTCTCTCTCTCTGTGATGACACACTCTCTCTCTCTCGCTCGGTGACGACACTCTCTCACTCTCTGTCGACACACTCTCTCTCTCTCTCTGTAACGACTCTCTCTCTCTCTGTGACGACACTCTCTCTCTCTGTGACAACTCTCTTCTCTCTCTCTCTCTCTATCTCTATCTCTCCCTCTCTCTCTGTGATGACACTCTCTCTCTCTCTCTCTCTCTCTCTCTGTGATGACTCTCTCTCTCTCTCCCTCTCTCTCTCTCTCTGTGACGACTCTCTCTCTCTCTATTCCTCGCTCGGTGACAACACAGTCTCTCTCTCTCTCTCTCTCTGTGTCGACACTCTCTCTCCCTGTGACAACTCTTTCTCTCTCTCTCTCTCTCTGTGATGACACTCTCTCTCTCTCTCTGTGACGACTCTCTCTCTCTCTGTGACGACACACTCTCTCTCTCTCGCTCGGTGACGACACTCTCCCTCTCTCTCGCTCTGTGACGACACTCTCTCTCTCTCTCTCTGTAACGACTCTCTTCTCTCTCACTCTATCTCTCCCTCTCCCTCTGTGACGACACTCTCTCTCACTCTCTCTCTCTCTGATGACACACTCTCTCTCTCTCTCTCTGTGACGACACTCTCTCTCTCTGTGACAACTCTCTTCTCTCTCTCTCTCTATCTCTCCCTCTCTCTCTGTGACGACACTCTCTCTCTCTCTCTCTCTCTGTGACGACTCTCTCTCTCTCTGTGATGACACTCTCTCTCTCTGTGACGACTCTCTCTCTCTCTCTCTCTCTGACGACACACTCTCTCTCTCTCTCTGTGACGACACACTCACTCCCTCTCCCTCTGTGACGACACTCTCTCTCTCTCTGACGACACAATCTCTCTCTCTCTCTGTGACGACACTCTCTCTCTCTGTGACGACACTCTCTCTCTCTGTGACAACTCTCTTCTTTCTCTCTCTCTCCCTCTCTCTCTGTGATGACTCTCTCTCTCTCTCTCTCTCTCTCTGTGACAACTCTCTCTCTCTCTATTCCTCGCTCGGTGACAACACAGTCTCTCTCTTTCTCTCTGTGATGACACATTCTCTCTCTCTCTCTCAGGGACGACACTCACTCTCTCTCTCTCTCTCTCTCTCTGTGACGACTCTCCTCTCTCTCTCTCTGTGACAACACTCTCTCTCTCTCTCATGAACGACACTCACTCTCTCTCTCTCTCTGTGACGACACATTCTCTCTCTCTGTGACAACTCTCTTCTCTCAATCTCTATCTCTGCCTCTTTCTCTGTGACGACACTCTCTCTCTCTCTCTCTCTCTGTGACGACACATTCTCTCTCTCTGTGACACCTCTCTCTCTCTCTCTCTCTCTCTCAACGACGACACTCACTCTCTCTCTCTCTCTCTGTGACGACACATTCTCTCTCTCTGTGACGACACTCTCTCTCTGTGACGACTCTCTTCTCTCCCTCTCTATCTCGCTATCTCTCCCTCTCTCTCTGTGACGACTCCCTTCTCTCCCTCTCTATCTCGCTATCTCTCCCTCTCTCTCTGTGGCGACACTCTCTCTCTCTCTGTGACAACACTCTCTCTCTCTCTCTCTCTCTGTGACGACTCTCTCTCAGTGACGACACATTCTCTCTCTCTTTCTCTGTGGCGACACACTCTCTCTCTCTGTGACGAAAGTTTCTCTCTCTCTCTCTGTGACGACACATTCTCTCTCTCTGTGACGACTCTCTCTCTCTCTCTCTGTGACAACTATCTTCTTTCTCTCTCTATTTCTCCCTTTCTCTCTGTGATAACACACTCTCTCTTTCTCTCTCCGTGACGACTCTCTCTCTCTATTCCTCGCTCGGTGACAACACAGTCTCTCTCTCTCTCTCTCTGTGATGACACATTCTCTCTCTCTCTCTCAGGGACGACACTCACTCTCTCTCTCTCTCTCTCTGTGACGACTCTCCTCTCTCTCTCTCTCTATCTCTCCCTCTCTCTCTGTGATGACACTCGCTCTCTCTCTCTTGTAAACACTCTCTCTCTCTCTCATGGACGACACTCACTCTCTCTCTCTGTGACGACATTTCTCTCTCTCTGTGACGACTCTCTTCTCTCACTCTCTATCTCTGCCTCTTTCTCTGTGACGACACTCTCTCTCTCTCTCTCTCTGTGACGACACATTCTCTCTCTCTCTGTGATGAGACTCTCTCTCTCTCTGTGACGACTCTCTTCTCTCTCTCTCCCTCTCTCTCTGTGACAACACTCTCTCTCTCTCTCTCAGTGACGACACTCTCTCTCTCTCTCAGTGACGACACTCTCTCTCTCTCTCAGTGACGACACTCTCTCTCTCTCTCTCTGTGACGACACACTCACTCTCTCTCTCTCTCTCTCTCTCTCTCAGTGACGACTCACTCTCTCTCTCTCTCTCTCAGCGACGACACATTCTCTCTCTCTCTCTCAGGAACGACACTCACTCTTTCTCTCTCTCTCAGGACGACACTCTCTCTCTCTCTCTCTCTCTCTCTGTGACGACACTCTCTCTCACTCTCTCTCTCTCTCAGTGACGACACTCTCTCTCTCTCTCTCTGTGACAACACACTCTCTCTCTCTCTCTCTCTCTCTCTCTCTCTCTCTCTCAGTGACGACTCACTCTCTCTCTCTCTCTCTCAGCGACGACACATTCTCTCTCTCTCTCTCAGGAACGACACTCACTCTTTCTCTCTCTCTCAGGACGACACTCTCTCTCTCTCTCTCTCTCTCTCTCTCTGACGACACTCTCTCTCACTCTCTCTCTCTTTCTGTGACGGCTCTCTCTCTCTCTCTCTCTGTGAGGACACTCTCTCTCTCTCCCTTTGTGACGACTCTCTCTCTCTCTCTCTCTCTGTGACGACTCTTTCTCTCTCTATCTGTGATGACACTCTCTCTCTCTCTCTCTCTGTGACGACACTCTCTCTCTCTGTGACAATTCTCTCTCTCTCTCTCTCTCTCTCTCTGTGACGACTCTCTCTCTCTCCCTCTGTGAGGACACTCACTCTCTTTGTGACGACTTCTCTCTCTCTCTGTGACGACTGACGACTCTCTCTCTCTTTCTCTCTCTGTGACGACACTCACTCTCTCTCTCTCTCTCTCTGTGACAACACTCTCTCCCTTTCTCTCTCAGGGATGACACTCTCTCTCTCTCTCTCTCTCTCTGTGACGACTCTCTCTCTCTCCCTCTGTGAGGACACTCTCTCTCTTTGTGACGACTCTCTCTCTCTCTCTCTCTCTGTGACAACACTCTCTCCCTTTCTCTCTCAGGGACGACACTCTCTCTCTCTCTCTCTCTCTCTCGCTTGGTGACAAAACACTCTCTGTGACGACACACTCTCTCTCTCTCTGTGACGACACTCTCTCTCTCTCTCTCTGTGACGACACACTCTCTCTCTCTCTCTCTCTGTGACAACACTCTCTCTCTCTCTCTCTCTGTGACGACACTCTCTCTCTCTGTGACAACACACTCTCAATCTCTGTCTCTGTGTAACGACACACACTTTCTCTCTGTGACGACACTCTCTCTCTCTCTCTCTCTGACGACGCTCTCTCTCTCTCTCTCTTTCTCTCTGTGACGACACTCTCTCTCTCTCTCTCTCTCTATGACGACTCTCTCTCTCTCTCTCTCTCTCTCTGTGACGACACACACTCTCTCTCTCTCTCGCTCGGTGAAGACACAGTCTCTCTCTCTCTCTCTGTGACAATTCTCTCTCTCCCTCGGTGACAATTCTCTCTCTCCCTCGGTGACGACTCTCTCTCTCTCCCTCGGTGACGACTCTCTCTCTCTCTCTGTGATGACACTCTCTCTCTCTCTGTGACGACTCTCTCTCTCTCTGTGACGACACACTCTCTCTCTCTCGCTCTGTGACGGCACTCTCTCTCTCTCTCTGTAACGACTCTCTTCTCTCTCTCTCTATCTCTCCCTCTCCCTCTGTGACGACACTCTCTCTCTCTCTCTCTCTGATGACACACACTCTCTCTCTCTCTGTGACGACACTCTCTCTCGCTGTGACGACACTCTCTCTCTCTGTGACAACTCTCTTCTCTCTCTCTCTCTCTCTCTCTCTCTCTGTGACGACTCTCTCTCTCTCTATTCCTCGCTCGGTGACAACACAGTCTCTCTCTCTCTCTCTCTCTGTGACGACACATTCTCTCTCTCTCAGGGACGACACTCACTCTCTCTCTCTATCTGTGATGACTCTCCTCTTCTCTCTATCTCTCCCTCTCTCTCTGTGACGACACTCGCTCTGTCTCTCTGTGACAACACATTCTCTCTCTCTCTGACGACTCTCTCTCTCTCTCTCAGCGACGACACTCACTCTCTCTCTCTCTCTCTCTCTCTCTGTGACGACACATTCTCTCTCTCTGTGACGACACTCTCTCTCTGTGACGACTCTCTTCTCTCTCTCTCTATCTCTCCCTCTCTCTGTGGCGACACTCTCTCTCTCTCTCTCTGTGACAACACTCTCTCTCTCTCTCTCTCAGTGACGACTATCTCTCAGTGACGACACATTCTCTTTCTCTCTCTCTGTGATGACACTTTCTCTCTCTCTCTCTCTGTGACGACACATTCTCTCTCTCTGTGACGACACTCTCTCTCTCTCTGTGACAACTATCTTCTTTCTCTCTCTATCTCTCCCTCTTTCTCTGTGATGACACTCTCTCTCTCTCTCTGTGACGACTCTCTTCTCTCACTCTCTATCTCTGCCTCTTTCTCTGTGACGACACTCTCTCTCTCTCTGTGACGACACTCTCTCTCTCTCTGTGATGACACTCTCTCTCTCTCTGTGACGACTCTCTTCTCTCTCTCTCCCTCTCTCTCTGTGACAACACTCTCTCTCTTTCTCTCTCAGGGACGACACTCTCGCTCTCTCTCTCTCGCTTGGTGACAACACACACTCTCTCTCTCTCTGTGACGACACACTCTCTCTCTGTCTCTGTGACGACACTTTCTCTCTCTCTCTCTGTAAAGACACTCTCTCTCTGTGACAACACGCTCTCAATCTCTGTCTCTGTGTAACGACACACACTCTCTCTCTGTGACGACACTCTCTCTCTCTCTCTGTGACGACACTCTCTCTCTCTCTCTATAACGACTCTCTCTCTCTCTCTCTCTCTCTCTGTGACGACACACACTCTCTCTCTCTCGCTTGGTGAAGACACAGTCTCTCTCTCTATCTCTATGATGATTCTCTCTCTCTCTCGGTGACGACTCTCTCTCTCTCTGTGACGACACACTCTCTCTCTCTCGCTCGGTGACGACACTCTCTCTCACTCTCTGTCGACACACTCTCTCTCTCTCTCTGTAACGACTCTCTCTCTCTGTGACGACACTCTCTCTCTGTGACGACTCTCTCTCTCTCTCTCTCTCTGTGACGACTCTCTCTCTCTCTATTCCTCGCTCGGTGACAACACAGTCTCTCTCTCTCTCTCTCTGTGACGACACTCTCTCTCCCTGTGACAACTCTTTCTCTCTCTCTCTCTGTGATGACACTCTCTCTCTCTCTGTGACGACTCTCTCTCTCTCTCCGTGACAACACACTCTCTCTCTCTCGCTCGGTGACGACACTCTCCCTCTCTCTCGCTCTGTGACGACACTCTCTCTCACTCTCTCTCTCTCTGACGACACACTCTCTCTCTCTCTCTGTGACGACACTCTCTCTCTCTGTGACGACACTCTCTCTCTCTGTGACAACTCTCTTCTCTCTCTCTCTCTCTATCTCTCCCTCTCTCTCTGTGACGACACTCTCTCTCTCTGTGATGACACTCTCTCTCTCTGTGACAACTCTCTTATCTCTCTCTCTCTCTATCTCTCCCTCTCTCTCTGTGACGACTCTCTCTCTGTGATGACACTCTCTCTCTCTGTGACGACTCTCTTTCTCTCTCTCTGACGACACACTCTCTCTCTCTCTGTGACGACACACTCTCTCCCTCTCCCTCTGTGACGACACTCTCTCTCTCTCTGAAGACACAATCTCTCTCTCTCTCTGTGACGACACTCTCTCTCTCTGTGACGACACTCTCTCTCTCTGTGACAACTCTCTTCTCTCTCTCTCTCTCCCTCTCTCTCTGTGATGACACTCTCTTTCTCTCTCTCTCTCTCTGTGACGACACATTCTCTCTCTCTCTGTGAGGACACTCTCTCTCTCCCTTTGTGACGACTCTCTCTCTCTCTCTCTGTGACGACGCTCTCTCTCTCTCTCTGTGATGACACTCTCTCTCTCTCTCTCTCTCTCTCTGTGACGACACTCTCTCTCGCTGTGACAACTCTTTCTCTCTCTCTCTCTCTGTGATGACACTCTCTCTCTCTCTGTGACGACTCTCTCTCTCTCTCTCTGTGATGACACACTCTCTCTCTCTCGCTCGGTGATGACACTCTCCCTCTCTCTCGCTCTGTGACGACACTCTCTCTCTCTCTCTGTAACGACTCTCTTCTCTCTCACTCTATCTCTCCCTCTCCCTCTGTGACGACACTCTCTCTCACTCTCTCTCTCTCTGACGACACACTCTCTCTCTCTCTCTGTGACGACACTCTCTCTCTCTGTGACGACACTCTCTCTCTCTGTGACAACTCTCTTCTCTCTCTCTCTCTCTATCTCTCCCTCTCTCTCTGTGACGACTCTCTCTCTCTCTCTCTCTCTCGGTGACGACTCTCTCTCTCTCTGTGATGACACTCTCTCTCTCTCTCTGACGACACACTCTCTCTCTCTCTCTGTGACGACACACTCTCTCCCTCTCCCTCTGTGACGACACTCTCTCTCTCTCTGACGACACAATCTCTCTCTCCATCTGTGACGACACTCTCTCTCTCTGTGACGACACTCTCTCTCTCTGTGACAACTCTCTGCTCTCTCTCTCTCTCCCTCTCTCTCTGTGATGACACTCTCTCTCTCTCTCTCTCTCTGTGACGACTCTCTCTCTCTCTATTCCTCGCTCGGTGACAACACAGTCTCTCTCTCTCTCTCTCTCTCTCTCTCTCTCTGTGATGACACATTCTCTCTCTCTCTGTGAGGACACTCTCTCTCTCCCTTTGTGATGACTCTCTCTCTCTCTCTCTGTGACGACGCTCTCTCTCTCTCTGTGATGACACTCTCTCTCTCTCTCTCTCTCTCTGTGACGACACTCTCTCTCCCTGTGACAACTCTTTCTCTCTCTCTCTCTCTGTGATGACACTCTCTCTCTCTCTGTGACGACTCTCTCTCTCTCTGTGACGACACACTCTCTCTCTCTCGCTCGGTCACGACACTCTCCCTCTCTCTCGCTCTGTGACGACACTCTCTCTCTCTCTCTGTAACGACTCTCTTCTCTCTCACTCTATCTCTCCCTCTCCCTCTGTGACGACACTCTCTCTCACTCTCTCTCTCTCTGACGACACACTCTCTCTCTCTCTCTGTGACGACACTCTCTCTCTCTGTGACGACACTCTCTCTCTCTGTGACAACTCTCTTCTCTCTCTCTCTCTCTATCTCTCCCTCTCTCTCTGTGACGACACTCTCTCTCTCTGTGATGACACTCTCTCTCTCTGTGACGACTGTCTCTCTCTCTCTCTGACGACACACTCTCTCTCTCTCTGTGACGACACACTCTCTCCCTCTCCCTCTGTGACGACACTCTCTCTCTCTCTGACGACACAATCTCTCTCTCTCTCTGTGACGACACTCTCTCTCTCTGTGACGACACTCTCTCTCTCTGTGACAACTCTCTTCTCTCTCTCTCTCCTCTCTCTCCCTCTCTCTCTGTGATGACACTCTCTCTCTCTCTCTCTCTCTCTCTGTGACGACACTCTCTCTCTCTGTGATGACACTCTCTCTCTCTGTGACGACTCTCTTTCTCTCTCTCTGACGACACACTCTCTCTCTCTCTGTGACGACACACTCTCTCCCTCTCCCTCTGTGACGACACTCTCTCTCTCTCTGAAGACACAATCTCTCTCTCTCTCTGTGACGACACTCTCTCTCTCTGTGACGACACTCTCTCTCTCTGTGACAACTCTCTTCTCTCTCTCTCTCTCCCTCTCTCTCTGTGATGACACTCTCTCTCTCTCTCTCTCTCTGTGACGACTCTCTCTCTCTCTATTCCTCGCTCGGTGACAACACAGTCTCTCTCTCTCTCTCTCTCTCTCTCTGTGACGACACATTCTCTCTCTCTCTGTGAGGACACTCTCTCTCTCCCTTTGTGACGACTCTCTCTCTCTCTCTCTGTGACGACGCTCTCTCTCTCTCTCTGTGATGACATTCTCTCTCTCTCTCTCTCTCTGGCCTGGGACCTCTCTCGCTGTGACAATAACTCTTTCTCTCTCTCTGTGATGACACTCTCTCTCTCTCTGTGACGACTCTCTCTCTCTCTGTGATGACACACTCTCTCTCTCGCTCGGTGACGACACTCTCCCTCTCTCTCGCTCTGTGACGACACTCTCTCTCTCTCTCTGTAACGACTCTCTTCTCTCTCACTCTATCTCTCCCTCTCCCTCTGTGACGACACTCTCTCTCACTCTCTCTCTCTCTGACGACACACTCTCTCTCTCTCTCTGTGACGACACTCTCTCTCTCTGTGACGACACTCTCTCTCTCTGTGACAACTCTCTTCTCTCTCTCTCTCTCTATCTCTCCCTCTCTCTCTGTGACGACTCTCTCTCTCTCTCTCTCTCGGTGACGACTCTCTCTCTCTCTGTGATGACACTCTCTCTCTCTCTCTCTGACGACACACTCTCTCTCTCTCTCTGTGACGACACACTCTCTCCCTCTCCCTCTGTGACGACACTCTCTCTCTCTCTGACGACACAATCTCTCTCTCTCTCTGTGACGACACTCTCTCTCTCTGTGACGACACTCTCTCTCTCTGTGACAACTCTCTGCTCTCTCTCTCTCTCCCTCTCTCTCTGTGATGACACTCTCTCTCTCTCTCTCTCTCTGTGACGACTCTCTCTCTCTCTATTCCTCGCTCGGTGACAACACAGTCTCTCTCTCTCTCTCTCTCTCTCTCTCTGTGATGACACATTCTCTCTCTCTCTGTGAGGACACTCTCTCTCTCCCTTTGTGACGACTCTCTCTCTCTCTCTCTGTGACGACGCTCTCTCTCTCTCTCTCTGTGATGACACTCTCTCTCTCTCTCTCTCTCTCTGTGACGACACTCTCTCTCCCTGTGACAACTCTTTCTCTCTCTCTCTCTCTGTGATGACACTCTCTCTCTCTCTGTGACGACTCTCTCTCTCTCTCTGTGACGACACACTCTCTCTCTCTCCGCTCGGTCACGACACTCTCCCTCTCTCTCGCTCTGTGACGACACTCTCTCTCTCTCTCTGTAACGACTCTCTTCTCTCTCACTCTATCTCTCCCTCTCCCTCTGTGATGACACTCTCTCTCACTCTCTCTCTCTCTGACGACACACTCTCTCTCTCTCTCTGTGACGACACTCTCTCTCTCTGTGACGACACTCTCTCTCTCTGTGACAACTCTCTTCTCTCTCTCTCTCTCTCTATCTCTCCCTCTCTCTCTGTGACGACACTCTCTCTCTCTCTCTGTGACGACTCTCTCTCTCTCTCTATTCCTCGCTCGGTGACAACACCGTCTCTCTCTCTCTCTCTCTCTCTGTGACGACACATTCTCTCTTTCTCTGTGCGGACACTCTCTCTCTCCCTTTGTGACGACTCTCTCTCTCTCTCTCTCTGTGACAATTCTCTCTCTCCCTCGGTGACGACTCTCTCTCTCTCCCTCGGTGACGACTCTCTCTCTCTCTCTGTGATGACACTCTCTCTCTCTCTGTGACGACTCTCTCTCTCTCTGTGACGACACACTCTCTCTCTCTCGCTCTGTGACGGCACTCTCTCTCTCTCTCTGTAACGACTCTCTTCTCTCTCTCTCTATCTCTCCCTCTCCCTCTGTGACGACACTCTCTCTCTCTCTCTCTCTGATGACACACACTCTCTCTCTCTCTGTGACGACACTCTCTCTCGCTGTGACGACACTCTCTCTCTCTGTGACAACTCTCTTCTCTCTCTCTCTCTCTCTCTCTCTCTCTGTGACGACTCTCTCTCTCTCTATTCCTCGCTCGGTGACAACACAGTCTCTCTCTCTCTCTCTCTCTCTCTGTGACGACACATTCTCTCTCTCTCAGGGACGACACTCACTCTCTCTCTCTCTCTCTCTGTGATGACTCTCCTCTTCTCTCTATCTCTCCCTCTCTCTCTGTGACGACACTCGCTCTGTCTCTCTGTGACAACACTCTCTCTCTCAGTGACGACACATTCTCTCTCTCTGTGACGACTCTCTCTCTCTCTCTCAGCGACGACACTCACTCTCTCTCTCTCTCTCTCTGTGACGACACATTCTCTCTCTCTGTGACGACACTCTCTCTCTGTGACGACTCTCTTCTCTCTCTCTCTATCTCTCCCTCCTGTGGCGACACTCTCTCTCTCTCTCTCTGTGACAACACCCTCTCTCTCTCTCTCTCAGTGACAACTATCTCAGTGACGACACATTCTCTTTCTCTCTCTCTGTGACGACACTTTCTCTCTCTCTCTCTCTGTGACGACACATTCTCTCTCTCTGTGACGACACTCTCTCTCTCTCTGTGACAACTATCTTCTTTCTCTCTCTATCTCTCCCTCTTTCTCTGTGATGACACTCTCTCTCTCTCTCTGTGACGACACTCTCTCTCTCTCTCTCTCTCTGTGACAACACACTCTCTCTCTCTCTTCTCTCAGTGACGACTCTCTCTCTCTCTCTCTCAGTGACGACACATTCTCTCTCTCTCTCTGTGACGACACACTCTCTCTCTCTCTGTGACGACACTCTCTCTCTCTCTCTGTGACGACACATTCTCTCTCGCTGTGACGACACTCTCTCTCTGACAACTCTCTTCTCTCTATCTCTCCCTCTCTCTCTGTGACGACACTCTCTCTCTCTCTCTCTCTGTGACGACTCTCTCTCTCTATTCCTCGCTCAGTGAC
>NW_027250963.1:0-79821 GCF_044704955.1 Pristiophorus japonicus
CACACACTCTCTCCCTCACACACACACTCTCCCTCACACACACACTCTCCCTCACACACACACTCTCCCTCACACACACACTCCCCTCACACACACACTCTCCCTCACCCACACACTCTCCCTCACACACACACTCTCCCTCACACACACACTCTCCTCACACACACGCTCTCCCTCACCCTCACACACACACACACACACAACTCTCCCTCACACACACACTCTCCCTCACACACACACTCTGCCTCACACACACACTCTCCCTCACACACACACTCTGCCTCACACACACAGCTCTCCCTCACACACACTCCCTCACACACACTCTCCGTCACACACACTCTCCCTCACACACACACTCTCCCTCACACACACACTCTCCCTCACACACACACTCTCCCTCACACACACACTCTCCCTCACACACACACTCTCCCTCACACACACACTCTCCCTCACACACACTCTCTCCCTCACGCACACTCTCTCCCTCACACACACACTCTCCCTCACACACACACTCTCCCTCACACACACACTCTGCCTCACACACACACTCTGCCTCACACACACACTCTCCCTCACACACACACTCTCCCTCACACACACTCTCTCCCTCACACACACGCTCTCCCTCACACACACACTCTCCCTCACACACACACTCTCCCTCACACACACACTCTCCCTCACACACACACTCTCCCTCACACACACACTCTCCCTCACACACACACTCTCCCTCACACACACACTCTCCCTCACACACACACTCTCCCTCACACACACACTCTGCCCTCACACACACTCTCCCTCACACACACTCTCTCCCTCACACACACACTCTCCCTCACACACACACTCTCCCTCACACACACACTCTCCCTCACACACACACTCTCCCTCACACACACACTCTCCCTCACACACACACACACACGCTCTCCCTCACACACACACTCTCCCTCACACACACACTCTCCCTCACACACACGCCCTCCCTCACACACACACACACACACTCTCCCTCACACACAAACTCTCCCTCACACACACGCTCTCCCTCACACACACACTCTCCCTCACACACACACTCTGCCTCACACACACACTCTGCCTCACACACACACTCTCCCTCACACACACTCTCCCTCACATACACACTCTCTCTCTCACACACACACTCTGCCTCACACACACACTCTCCCTCACACACACACTCTCCCTCACACACACACTCTCCCTCACACACACGCTCTCCCTCACACACACGCTCTCCCTCACACACACGCTCTCTCTCACACACACACTCTCCCTCACATACACGCTGTCCCTCTCACACACTCTCTCCATCACACACACACTCTGCCTCACACACACACTCTCCCTCACACACACACACACACACACTCTCTCCCTCACACACACGCTCTCCCTCACACACACACTCTGCCTCACACACACGCTCTCCCTCACACACACACTCTCCCTCACACACACACTCTCCCTCACACACACACTCTCCCTCACACACACACACACACGCTCTCCCTCACACACACACGCTCTCCCTCACACACACACTCTCCCTCACACACACACTCTCCCTCACACACACACTCTCCCTCACACACACACTCTCCCTCACACACACACTCTCCCTCACACACACACTATCCCTCACACACACACTCTCCCTCACACACACACTCACCCTCACACACACTCTCTCCCTCACAGACGCTCTCCCTCACACACACTCTCTCCCTCACACACACACTCTCCCTCACACACACACTCACCCTCACACACACTCTCTCCCTCACAGACGCTCTCCCTCACACACACACACTCCCTCACACACACACTCTCCCTCACACACACACTCGCTCACACACACACTCCCTCACACACACACTCCCTCACACACACACTCCCTCACACACACACTCCCTCACACACACACTCTCCCTCACACACACACTCTCCCTCACACACACACTCTCCCTCACACACACTCTCTCCCTCACACACACTCTCTCCCTCACAGACGCTCTCCCTCACACACACACACTCCCTCACACACACACTGCCTCACACACACACTCTCCCTCACACACACTCTCTCCCTCACACACACGCTCTCCCTCACACACACGCTCTCCCTCACACACACACTCTCCCTCACACACACACTCTCCCTCACACACACTCTCTCCCTCACACACACACTCTGCCTCACACACACGCTCTCCCTCACACACACGCTCTCCCTCACACACACTCTCTCCCTCACACACAAAGTCTGCCTCACACACACGCTCTCCCTCACACACACACTCTCCCTCACACACACGCTCTCCCTCACACACACGCTCTCCCTCACACACACTCTCTCCCTCACACACACACTCTCCCTCACACACACACTCTCCCTCACACACACACTCTCCCTCACACACACACTCCCCCTCACACACACACTCTCCCTCACCCACAAACTCTCCCTCACACACACACTCTCCCTCACACACACACTCTCCCTCACACACACGCTCTCCCTCACACACACACACACACACGCTCTCCCTCACACACAAACTCTCCCTCACACACACACTCTCCCTCACACACACACTCTCCCTCACACACACACTCTCCCTCACACACACACTCTGCCTCACACACACGCTCTCCCTCACACACACGCTCTCCCTCACACACACACTCTGCCTCACACACACTCTCTCCCTCACACACACACTCTCCCTCACACACACACTCTCCCTCACACACACACTCTCCCTCACACACACACTCTCCCTCACACACACACTCTCCCTCACACACACACTCTCCCTCACACACACACTCTCCCTCACACACACACTCTCCCTCACACACACACTCTCCCTCACACACACACTCTGCCTCACACACACACTCTCCCTCACACACACAATCTGCCTCACACACACACTCTCCCTCACACACACTCTCTCCCTCACACACACTCTCTCCCTCACACACACACTCTGCCTCACACACACACTCTCCCTCACACACACACTCTCCCTCACACACACACTCTCCCTCACACACACACTCTCCCTCACACACACACTCTCCCTCACACACACACTCTGCCTACATACACACACTCTGCCTCATACACACACTCTGCCTCATACACACACTCTGCCTCACACACACACTCTGCCTCACACACACGCTCTCCCTCACACACACGCTCTCCCTCACACACACGCTCTCCCTCACACACACGCTCTCCCTCACACACACGCTCTCCCTCACACACACGCTCTCCCTCACACACACGCTCTCCCTCACACACACGCTCTCCCTCACACACACGCTCTCCCTCACACACACACTCTCCCTCACACACACACTCTCCCTCACACACACACACACACGCGCTCCCTCACACACACATTCTCCCTCACACACACACTCTCCCTCACACACACGCTCTCCCTCACACACACAAACACACACGCTCTCCCTCACACACACACTCTCCCTCACACACACACTCTCCCTCACACACACACTCTCCCTCACACACACACTCTCCCTCACACACACACTCTCCCTCACACACACGCTCTCCCTCACACACACGCTCTCCCTCACACACACACACACACGCTCTCCCTCACACACACACTCTCCCTCACATACACGCTCTCCCTCACACACACACACACACTCTCCCTCACACACAAACTCTCCCTCACACACACGCTCTCCCTCACACACACGCTCTCCCTCACACACACACTCTCCATCACACACACACTCTGCCTCACACACACGCTCTCCCTCACACACACACTCTCCATCACACACACACTCTGCCTCACACACACACTCTCCCTCACACACACACTCTCCCTCACACACACACACACACGCTCTCCCTCACACACACATTCTCCCTCACACACACACTCTCCCTCACACACACGCTCTCCCTCACACAAACAAACACACACGCTCTCCCTCACACACACACTCTCCCTCACACACACACTCTCCCTCACACACACACTCTCCCTCACACACACACTCTCCCTCACACACACGCTCTCCCTCACACACACGCTCTCCCTCACACACACACACACACGCTCTCCCTCACACACACACTCTCCCTCACATACACGCTCTCCCTCACACACACACACACACTCTCCCTCACACACAAACTCTCCCTCACACACACGCTCTCCCTCACACACACGCTCTCCCTCACACACACACTCTCCATCACACACACACTCTGCCTCACACACACGCTCTCCCTCACACACACACTCTCCATCACACACACACTCTGCCTCACACACACACTCTCCCTCACACACACACTCTGCCTCACACACACACTCTCCCTCACACACACACTCTCCCTCACACACACACTCTCCCTCACACACACACTCTCCCTCACACACACACTCTCCCTCACACACACACTCTCCCTCACACACACGCTCTCCCTCACACACACACTCTCCCTCACACACACACTCTCCCTCACACACACGCTGTCCCTCACACACACACTCTCCCTCACACACACTCTCCCTCACACACACACTCTCCATCACACACACACTCTGCCTCACACACACACTCTCCCTCACACACACACTCTCCCTCACACACACACACTGCCTCACACACACACTCTGCCTCACACACAAACTCTGCCTCACACACACACTCTCCCTCACACACAAACTCTGCCTCACACACACACTCTGCCTCACACACACACTCTGCCTCACACACACACTCTGCCTCACACACACACTCTCCCTCACACACAAACTCTCCCTCACACACAAACTCTGCCTCACACACACTCTCTGCCTCACACACACACTCTCCCTCACACCCACACTCTCCCTCACACCCACACTCTCCCTCACACCCACACTCTCCCTCACACCCACACTCTGCCTCACACACACGCTCTCCCTCACACACACGCTCTCCCTCACACACACGCTCTCCCTCACACACACTCTCTCCCTCACACACACACTCTCCCTCACACACACTCTCCCTCACACACACTCTCTCCCTCACACACACGCTCTGCCTCACACACACGCTCTCCCTCACACACACACACACACGCTCTCCCTCACACACAAACTCTCCCTCACACACACACTCTCCCTCACACACACTCTCTCCCTCACACACACGCTCTCCCTCACACACACACTCTCTGTCACACACACTCTGCCTCACACACACACTCTCCCTCACATTCACACTCTCCCTCACACACACACTCTCCCTCACACACACACTCTCCCTCACACACACACTCTGCCTCACAGACACTCTCTCCCTCACACACACGCTCTCCCTCACACACACGCTCTCCCTCATACACACACTCTCCCTCACACACACACTCTCCCTCACACACATGCTCTCCCTCACACACACGCTCTCCCTCACACACACGCTCTCCCTCACACACACACTCTGCCTCACACACAAACTCTCCCTCACACACACACTCTGCCTCACACACACACTCTGCCTCACACACGCTCTCCCTCACACACACACTCTCCCTCACACACACACTCTGCCTCACACACGCTCTCCCTCACACACACACTCTCCCTCACACACACACTCTGCCTCACACACACACTCTGCCTCACACACACTCTCTCCCTCACATACACACTCTCCCTCACACACACACTCTCCCTCACACACACGCTCTCCCTCACACACACGCTCTCCCTCACACACACACTCTCCCTCACACACACTCTCTCCCTCACACACACACTCTGCCTCACACACACGCTCTCCCTCACACACACGCTCTCCCTCACACACACACTCTCCCTCACACACACTCTCTGCCTCACACACACGCTCTCCCTCACACACACGCTCTCCCTCACACACACGCTCTCCCTCACACACACGCTCTCCCTCACACACACACACACACGCTCTCCCTCACACACACACTCTGCCTCACACACACACTCTCCCTCACACACACACTCTCCCTCACACACACACTCTCCCTCACACACACACTCTCCCTCACACACAAACTCTCCCTCACACACACACTCTGCCTCACACACACACTCTCCCTCACACACACACTCTGCCTCACACACACACTCTGCCTCACACACACACTCTGCCTCACACACACACTCTCCCTCACACACGCTCTCCCTCACACACACACTCTCCCTCACACACACACTCTCCCTCACACACACGCTCTCCCTCACACACACACACACACGCTCTCCCTCACACACACACTCTGCCTCACACACACACTCTCCCTCACACACACACTCTCCCTCACACACACACTCTCCCTCACACACACACTCTCCCTCACACACAAACTCTCCCTCACACACACACTCTGCCTCACACACACACTCTGCCTCACACACACACTCTCCCTCACACACACACTCTGCCTCACACACACACTCTCCCTCACACACGCTCTCCCTCACACACACACTCTCCCTCACACACACACTCTGCCTCACACACACACTCTGCCTCACACACACTCTCTCCCTCACATACACACTCTCCCTCACACACACACTCTCCCTCACACACACACACACACGCTCTCCCTCACACACAAACTCTCCCTCACACAAACACTCTCCCTCACACACACACTCTCCCTCACACACACACTCTCCCTCACACTCACTCTCTCCCTCACACACACGCTCTCCCTCACACACACGCTCTCCCTCACACACACACACACACACGCTCTCCCTCACACACACTCTCTCCCTCACACACACACTCTGCCTCACACACACAGTCTCCCTCACACACACGCTCTCCCTC
Organism: Pristiophorus japonicus; assembly: GCF_044704955.1. Lineage (NCBI taxonomy): Eukaryota > Metazoa > Chordata > Chondrichthyes > Pristiophoridae > Pristiophorus > Pristiophorus japonicus. Next base: position 6,916 of record NW_027250963.1, read on the forward strand.
ACACACACGCTCTCCCTCACACACACACTCTCCATCACACACACTCTGCCTCACACACACTCTCTCCCTCACACACACACTCTCCCTCACACACACACTCTCCCTCACACACACTCTCTCCCTCACACACACGCTCTCCCTCACACACACACTCTGCCTCACACACACACTCTCCCTCACACACACTCTCTCCCTCACACACACGCTCTCCCTCACACACACACTCTGCCTCACACACACACTCTCCCTCACACACACACTCTCCCTCACACACACACTCTCCCTCACACACACACTCTCCCTCACACACACACTCTCCCTCACACACACTCTCTCCCTCACACACACGCTCTCCCTCACACACACTCTCTCCCTCACACACACGCTCTCCCTCACACACACACTCTCCCTCACACACACACTCTCCCTCACACACACACTCTCCCTCACACACACTCTCCCTCACATACACACTCTCTCTCTCACACACACACTCTGCCTCACACACACACTCTCCCTCACACACACACTCTCCCTCACACACACACTCTCCCTCACACACACGCTCTCCCTCACACACACACACACACACACACGCTCTCCCTCACACACAAACTCTCCCTCACACACACACTCTCCCTCACACACACACTCTCCCTCACACACACACTCTCCCTCACACACACACTCTCCCTCACACACACACTCTCCCTCACACACACACTCTCCCTCACACACACACTCTCCCTCACACACACACTCTCCCTCACACACACACACACACACTCTCCCTCACACACAAACTCTCCCTCACACACACGCTCTCCCTCACACACACACTCTCCCTCACACACACACTCTCCCTCACATACACACTCTCTCCCTCACATACACACTCTGCCTCACACACACACTCTCCCTCACACACACACTCTCCCTCACACACACTCTCTCCCTCACACACACACTCTGCCTCACACACACACTCTCCCTCACACACAAACTCTGCCTCACACACACACTCTGCCTCACACACACACTCTGCCTCACACACACGCTCTCCCTCACACACACACTCTGCCTCACACACACACTCTCCCTCACACACAAAGTCTGCCTCACACACACACTCTCCCTCATACACACGCTCTCCCTCACACACACGCTCTCCCTCACACACACGCTCTCCCTCACACACACACACACACACGCTCTCCCTCACACACACTCTCTCCCTCACACACACACTCTGCCTCACACACACAGTCTCCCTCACACACACGCTCTCCCTCACACACACGCTCTCCCTCACACAGACGCTCTCCCTCACACACACACTCTCCCTCACACACACACTCTCCCTCACACACACACTCTCCCTCACACACACACTCTCCCTCACACACACACTCTCCCTCACACACACACTCTCCCTCACACACAAACTCTCCCTCACACACACACTCTCCCTCACACACACGCTCTCCCTCACACACACGCTCTCCCTCACACACACACACACACACGCTCTCCCTCACACACAAACTCTCCCTCACACACACACTCTCCCTCACACACACACTCTCGCTCACACACACACTCTCCCTCACACACACACTCTCCCTCACACACACACTCTGCCTCACACACACTCTCTCCCTCACACACACACTCTCCCTCACACACACACTCTCCCTCACACACACACTCTGCCTCACACACACTCTCTCCCTCACACACACACTCTCCCTCACACACACACTCTGCCTCACACACACACTCTCTTTCACACACACTCTCCCTCACACACACACTCTGCCTCACACACACACTCTCCCTCACACACACTCTCTCCCTCACACACACACTCTGCCTCACACACACGCTCTCCCTCACACACACACACACACGCTCTCCCTCACACACAAACTCTCCCTCACACACACACTCTCCCTCACACACACACTCTCCCTCACACACACGCTCTCCCTCACACACACACTCTCCGTCACACACACTCTGCCTCACACACACACTCTCCCTCACACACACACTCTCCCTCACACACACACTCTCCCTCACACACACTCTCTCCCTCACACACACGCTCTCCCTCACACACACACTCTGCCTCACACACACACTCTCCCTCACACACACGCTCTCCCTCACACACACGCTCTCCCTCACACACACACTCTGCCTCACACACACACTCTCCCTCACACACACACTCTCCCTCACACACACGCTCTCCCTCACACACACACTCTCCCTCACACACACTCCCTCACACACACTCTCCGTCACACACACTCTCCCTCACACACACACTCTCCCTCACAGACACACTCTCCCTCACACACACACTCTCCCTCACACACACACTCTCCCTCACACACACACTCTCCCTCACACACACACTCTCCCTCACACACACTCTCTCCCTCACACACACTCTCTCCCTCACACACACACTCTGCCTCACACACACACTCTGCCTCACACACACACTCTCCCTCACACACACACTCTCCCTCACACACACACTCTCCCTCACACACACACTCTCCCTCACACACACACTCTGCCTCACACACACTCTCTCCCTCACACACACGCTCTCCCTCACACACACACTCTCCCTCACACACACACTCTCCCTCACACACAAACACTCCCTCACACACACACTCTCCCTCACACACACACTCTCCCTCACACACACACTCTCCCTCACACACACACTCTCCCTCACACACACACTCTCCCTCACACACACACTCTGCCTCACACACACACTCTCCCTCACACACACTCTCTCCCTCACACACACACTCTCCCTCACACACACACTCTCCCTCACACACACACTCTCCCTCACACACACACTCTCCCTCACACACACACTCTCCCTCACACACACACACACACACGCTCTCCCTCACACACACACTCTCCCTCACACACACACTCTCCCTCACACACACGCTCTCCCTCACACACACACACACACACTCTCCCTCACACACAAACTCTCCCTCACACACACGCTCTCCCTCACACACACACTCTCCCTCACACACACACTCTGCCTCACACACACACTCTGCCTCACACACACACTCTCCCTCACACACACTCTCCCTCACATACACACTCTCTCTCTCACACACACACTCTGCCTCACACACACACTCTCCCTCACACACACACTCTCCCTCACACACACGCTCTCCCTCACACACACGCTCTCTCTCACACACACACTCTCCCTCACACACACGCTGTCCCTCTCACACACTCTCTCCATCACACACACACTCTGCCTCACACACACACTCTCCCTCACACACACACTCTCCCTCACACACACACTCTCCCTCACACACACTCTCCCTCACACACACACACTCCCTCACACACACACACACACACACTCTCTCCCTCACACACACGCTCTCCCTCACACACACACTCTGCCTCACACACACGCTCTCCTCACACACACACTCTCCCTCACACACACACTCTCCCTCACACACACACTCTCCCTCACACACACACACACACGCTCTCCCTCACACACACACTCTCCCTCACACACACACTCTCCCTCACACACACACTCTCCCTCACACACACACTCTCCCTCACGCACACACTCTCCCTCACACACACACTCTCCCTCACACACACACTCTCCCTCACACACACACTCTCCCTCACACACACACTCTGCCTCACACACACTCTCTCCCTCACACACACACTCTCCCTCACACACACACTCTCCCTCACACACACACTCTGCCTCACACACACTCTCTCCCTCACACACACACTCTCCCTCACACACACACTCTCCCTCACACACACACTCTGCCTCACACACACACTCTCCGTCACACACACTCTCCCTCACACACACACTCTCCCTCACACACACACTCTCCCTCACACACACACTCTCCCTCACACACACACACTCTCCCTCACACACACACTCTCCGTCACACACACTCTCCCTCACACACACACTCTCCCTCACACACACACTCTCCCTAACACACACACTCTGCCTCACACACACACTCTCCCTCACACACACTCTCTCCCTCACACACACGCTCTGCCTCACACACACGCTCTCCCTCACACACACACTCTCCCTAACACACACACTCTGCCTCACACACACACTCTCCCTCACACACACACTCTCCCTCACACACACTCTCTCCCTCACACACACGCTCTGCCTCACACACACTCTCTCCCTCACACACACGCTCTCCCTCACACACACGCTCTCCCTCACACACACACTCTCCCTCACACACACACTCTCCCTCACACACACACTCTCCCTCACACACACACTCTCCCTCACACACACACTCTCCCTCACACACACACTCTGCCTCACACACACACTCTCCCTCACACACACACTCTCCCTCACACACACACTCTCCCTCACACACACACTCTGCCTCACACACACACTCTCCCTCACACACACTCTCTCCCTCACACACACACTCTCCCTCACACACACACTCTGCCTCACACACACACTCTGCCTCACACACACACTCTGCCTCACACACACACTCTGCCTCACACACACACTCTCCCTAACACACACACTCTGCCTCACACACACACTCTCCCTCACACACACTCTCTCCCTCACACACAAACTCTCCCTCACACACACACTCTCCCTCACACACACACTCTCCCTCACACACACACTCTCCCTCACACACACTCTCCCTCACACACACACTCTGCCTCACACACACACTCTCCGTCACACACACTCTGCCTCACACACACTCTCTCCCTCACACACACACTCTCCCTCACACACACTCTCTCCCTCACACACACGCTCTCCCTCACACACACACTCTGCCTCACACACACACTCTCCCTCACACACACTCTCTCCCTCACACACACGCTCTCCCTCACACACACACTCTGCCTCACACACACACTCTCCCTCACACACACACTCTCCCTCACACACACGCTCTCCCTCACACACACACTCTCCCTCACACACACTCCCTCACACACACTCTCCGTCACACACACTCTCCCTCACACACACACTCTCCCTCACACACACACTCTCCCTCACACACACACTCTCCCTCACACACACACTCTCCCTCACACACACTCTCTCCCTCACACACACTCTCTCCCTCACACACACACTCTCCCTCACACACACACTCTCCCTCACACACACACTCTCCCTCACACACACACTCTGCCTCACACACACACTCTGCCTCACACACACACTCTGCCTCACACACACACTCTCCCTCACACACACACTCTCCCTCACACACACACTCTCCCTCACACACACACTCTGCCTCACACACACTCTCTCCCTCACACACACGCTCTCCCTCACACACACGCTCTCCCTCACACACACACTCTCCCTCACACACACACTCTCCCTCACACACACACTCTCCCTCACACACACACTCTCCCTCACACACACACTCTCCCTCACACACACACTCTGCCTCACACACACACTCTCCCTCACACACACTCTCTCCCTCACACACACACTCTCCCTCACACACACACTCTCCCTCACACACACACACACACGCTCTCCCTCACACACACACTCTCCCTCACACACACACTCTCCCTCACACACACGCTCTCCCTCACACACACACTCTCCCTCACACACACACTCTGCCTCACACACACACTCTGCCTCACACACACACTCTCCCTCACACACACTCTCCCTCACATACACACTCTCTCTCTCACACACACACTCTGCCTCACACACACACTCTCCCTCACACACACACTCTCCCTCACACACACGCTCTCCCTCACACACACGCTCTCCCTCACACACACGCTCTCTCTCACACACACACTCTCCCTCACACACACGCTGTCCCTCTCACACACTCTCTCCATCACACACACACTCTGCCTCACACACACACTCTCCCTCACACACACACTCTACCTCACACACACACTCTCCCTCACACACACTCTCCCTCACACACACACACTCCCTCACACACACACACACACACACTCTCTCCCTCACACACACGCTCTCCCTCACACACACACTCTGCCTCACACACACGCTCTCCCTCACACACACACTCTCCCTCACACACACACTCTCCCTCACACACACACTCTCCCTCACACACACACACACACGCTCTCCCTCACACACACACGCTCTCCCTCACACACACACTCTCCCTCACACACACACTCTCCCTCACACACACACTCTCCCTCACACACACACTCTCCCTCACACACACACTCTCCCTCACACACACACTATCCCTCACACACACACTCACCCTCACACACACTCTCTCCCTCACACAGACGCTCTCCCTCACACACACTCTCTCCCTCACACACACACTCTCCCTCACACACACACTCACCCTCACACACACTCTCTCCCTCACACACACACTCTGCCTCACACACACGCTCTCCCTCACACACACACACTCCCTCACACACACACTCTCCCTCACACACACACACTCCCTCACACACACACTCTCCCTCACACACACACTCGCTCACACACACACTCGCTCACACACACACTCCCTCACACACACACTCCCTCACACACACACTCCCTCACACACACACTCCCTCACACACACACTCTCCCTCACACACACACTCTCCCTCACACACACACTCTCCCTCACACACACTCTCTCCCTCACACACACTCTCTCCCTCACAGACGCTCTCCCTCACACACACACACTCCCTCACACACACACTCCCTCACACACACACTCCCTCACACACACACTCTGCCTCACACACACACTCTCCCTCACACACACTCTCTCCCTCACACACACGCTCTCCCTCACACACACGCTCTCCCTCACACACACGCTCTCCCTCACACACACTCTCTCCCTCACACACACACTCTGCCTCACACACACGCTCTCCCTCACACACACGCTCTCCCTCACACACACTCTCTCCCTCACACACAAAGTCTGCCTCACACACACACTCTCCCTCACACACACGCTCTACCTCACACACACGCTCTCCCTCACACACACGCTCTCCCTCACACACACGCTCTCCCTCACACACACTCTCTCCCTCACACACACACTCTCCCTCACACACACACTCTCCCTCACACACACACTCTCCCTCACACACACACTCCCCCTCACACACACACTCTCCCTCACCCACAAACTCTCCCTCACACACACACTCTCCCTCACACACACACTCTCCCTCACACACACGCTCTCCCTCACACACACACACACACACGCTCTCCCTCACACACAAACTCTCCCTCACACACACACTCTCCCTCACACACACACTCTCCCTCACACACACACTCTCCCTCACACACACACTCTGCCTCACACACACGCTCTCCCTCACACACACGCTCTCCCTCACACACACACTCTCCCTCACACACACGCTCTGCCTCACACACACTCTCTCCCTCACACACACACTCTCCCTCACACACACACTCTCCCTCACACACACACTCTCCCTCACACACACACTCTGCCTCACACACACACTCTCCCTCACACACACACTCTCCCTCACACACACACTCTCCTTCACACACACACTCTCCCTCACACACACACTCTCCCTCACACACACACTCTGCCTCACACACACACTCTCCCTCACACACACAATCTGCCTCACACACACACTCTCCCTCACACACACTCTCTCCCTCACACACACTCTCTCCCTCACACACACACTCTGCCTCACACACACACTCTGCCTCACACACACACTCTCCCTCACACACACACTCTCCCTCACACACACACTCTCCCTCACACACACACTCTCCCTCACACACACACTCTCCCTCACACACACACTCTCCCTCACACACACACTCTCCCTCACACACACACTCTGCCTACATACACACACTCTGCCTCATACACACACTCTGCCTCATACACACACTCTGCCTCATACACACACTCTGCCTCACACACACGCTCTGCCTCACACACACGCTCTCCCTCACACACACGCTCTCCCTCACACACACGCTCTCCCTCACACACACGCTCTCCCTCACACACACGCTCTCCCTCACACACACGCTCTCCCTCACACACACGCTCTCCCTCACACACACGCTCTCCCTCACACACACGCTCTCCCTCACAAACACACACACACGCTCTCCCTCACACACACATTCTCCCTCACACACACACTCTCCCTCACACACACGCTCTCCCTCACACACACGCTCTCCCTCACACACACAAACACACACGCTCTCCCTCACACACACACTCTCCCTCACACACACACTCTCCCTCACACACACGCTCTCCCTCACACACACGCTCTCCCTCACACACACACACACACGCTCTCCCTCACACACACACTCTCCCTCACATACACGCTCTCCCTCACACACACACACACACTCTCCCTCACACACAAACTCTCCCTCACACACACGCTCTCCCTCACACACACACTCTCCATCACACACACACTCTGCCTCACACACACACTCTCCCTCACACACACGCTCTCCCTCACACACACACTCTGCCTCACACACACACTCTCCCTCACACACACACTCTCCCTCACACACACACTCTCCCTCACACACACACTCTCCCTCACACACACACTCTCCCTCACACACACACTCTCCCTCACACACGCTCTCCCTCACACACACACTCTCCCTCACACACACGCTGTCCCTCACACACACACTCTCCCTCACACACACTCTCCCTCACACACACACACTCCCTCACACACACACACACACACACACTGTCTCCCTCACACACACGCTCTCCCTCACACACACACTCTGCCTCACACACACGCTCTCCCTCACACACACACTCTCCCTCACACACACACTCTCCGTCACACACACACACACACTCTCCCTCACACACACAGTCTCCCTCACACACAATCTCTCCCTCACACACACACTCTCCCTCACACACACACTCTCCCTCACACACACACTCTCCCTCACACACACACTCTCCCTCACACACACACTATCCCTCACACACACTATCTCCCTCACACACACACTCTCCCTCACACACACACTCTGCCTCACACACACACTCTCCGTCACACACACTCTGCCTCACACACACACTCTCCCTCACACACACACTCTCCCTCACACACACACTCTCCCTCACACACACACTCTCCCTCACACACACGCTCTCCCTCACACACACGCTCTCCCTCACACACACTCTCCCTCACACACACACTCACCCTCACACACACTCTCTCCCTCACTCACCCTCACACACACTCTCTCCCTCACACAGACGCTCTCCCTCACACACACACACTCCCTCACACACACACTCTCCCTCACACACACACTCGCTCACACACACACTCCCTCACACACACACTCCCTCACACACACACTCTCCCTCACACACACACTCTGCTTCACACACACACTCTCCCTCACACACACTCTCTCCCTCACACACACACACTCCCTCACACACACACTCTGCCTCACACACACACTCTGCCTCACTCACACGCTCTCCCTCACACACACTCTCTCCCTCACACACACACTCTGCCTCACACACACACTCTCCCTCACACACACACTCTCCCTCACACACGCTCTCCCTCACACACACACTCTCCCTCACACACACACAATCCCTCACACACACACTCTCCCTCACACACACACTCCCTCACACACACACTCCCTCACACACACACTCCCTCACACACACACTCCCTCACACACACACTCCCTCACACACACACTCCCTCACACACACACTCTCCCTCACACACACACTCTCCCTCACACACACACTCTCCCTCACACACACACTCCCTCACACACACACTCTCCCTCACACACACACTCTGCCTCACACACACACTCTGCCTCACACACACACTCTCCCTCACACACACACTCTGCCTCACACACACACTCTCCCTCACACACACTCTCTCCCTCACACACACGCTCTCCCTCACACACACGCTCTCCCTCACACACACACTCTCCCTCACACACACTCTCTCCCTCACACACACACTCTGCCTCACACACACGCTCTCCCTCACACACACGCTCTCCCTCACACACACTCTCTCCCTCACACACACACTCTCCCTCACACACACGCTCTCCCTCACACACACGCTCTCCCTCACACACAAACTCTCCCTCACACACACGCTCTCCCTCACACACACACACACACGCTCTCCCTCACACACACACACACACGCTCTCCCTCACACACACACTCTCCCTCACACACAAACTCTCCCTCACACAAACACTCTCCCTCACACACACACTCTCCCTCACACACACACTCTCCCTCACACACACACTCTCCCTCACACACAAACTCTCCCTCACACACACACACTCTCCCTCACACACACTCTCTCCCTCACATACACACTCTCCCTCACACACACACTCTCCCTCACACACAAACACTCTCCCTCAGACACACTCTCTCCCTCACATACACACTCTGCCTCACACACACACTCCTGCCTCACACACACACTCTCCCTCACACACAAACTCTGCCTCACACACAAACTCTGCCTCACACACACACTCTGCCTCACACACACACTCTGCCTCACACACACGCTCTCCCTCACACACACACTCTGCCTCACACACACACTCTCCCTCACACACAAAGTCTGCCTCACACACACACTCTCCCTCACACACACGCTCTCCCTCACACACACACTCTCCCTCACACACACGCTCTCCCTCACACACACGCTCTCCCTCACACACACTCTCTCCCTCACACACACTCTCTCCCTCACACACACACTCTCCCTCACACACACACTCTCCCTCACACACACACTCCCCCTCACACACACACTCTCCCTCACCCACAAACTCTCCCTCACACACACACTCTCCCTCACACACACACTCTCCCTCACACACACGCTCTCCCTCACACACACACACACACACGCTCTCCCTCACACACAAACTCTCCCTCACACACACACTCTCCCTCACACACACACTCTCCCTCACACACACACTCTGCCTCACACACACGCTCTCCCTCACACACACGCTCTCCCTCACACACACACTCTCCCTCACACACACGCTCTGCCTCACACACACTCTCTCCCTCACACACACACTCTCCCTCACACACACACTCTCCCTCACACACACACTCTCCCTCACACACACACTCTGCCTCACACAAACACTCTCCCTCACACACACACTCTCCCTCACACACACACTCTCCCTCACACACACACTCTCCCTCACACACACACTCTCCCTCACACACACACTCTGCCTCACACACACACTCTCCCTCACACACACAATCTGCCTCACACACACACTCTCCCTCACACACACTCTCTCCCTCACACACACTCTCTCCCTCACACACACTCTCTCCCTCACACACACACTCTGCCTCACACACACACTCTGCCTCACACACACACTCTCCCTCACACACACACTCTCCCTCACACACACACTCTCCCTCACACACACACTCTCCCTCACACACACACTCTCCCTCACACACACACTCTGCCTACAAACACACACTCTGCCTCATACACACACTCTGCCTCATACACACACTCTGCCTCATACACACACTCTGCCTCACACACACACTCTGCCTCACACACACACTCTGCCTCACACACACGCTCTCCCTCACACACACGCTCTCCCTCACACACACGCTCTCCCTCACACACACGCTCTCCCTCACACACACACTCTCCCTCACACACACACACACACGCTCTCCCTCACACACACATTCTCCCTCACACACACACTCTCCCTCACACACACGCTCTCCCTCACACACACACACACACACGCTCTCCCTCACACACACACTCTCCCTCACACACACACTCTCCCTCACACACACACTCTCCCTCACACACACGCTCTCCCTCACACACACGCTCTCCCTCACACACATACACACACGCTCTCCCTCACACACACACTCTCCCTCACATACACGCTCTCCCTCACACACACACACACACACTCTCCCTCACACACAAACTCTCCCTCACACACACACTCTCCATCACACACACACTCTCCCTCACACACAAACTCTCCCTCACACACACGCTCTCCCTCACACACACACTCTCCATCACACACACACTCTGCCTCACACACACACTCTCCCTCACACACACACTCTGCCTCACACACACACTCTGCCTCACACACACACTCTCCCTCACACACACACTCTCCCTCACACACACTCTCTCCCTCACACACACACTCTCCCTCACACACACGCTCTCCCTCACACACACACACTCCCTCACACACACACTCTCGCTCACACACACACTCGCTCACACACACACTCCCTCACACACACACTCCCTCACACACACACTCTCCCTCACACACACACTCTGCTTCACACACACACTCTCCCTCAAACACACTCTCTCCCTCACACACACACACTCCCTCACACACACACTCTGCCTCACACACACACTCTGCCTCACTCACACGCTCTCCCTCACACACACTCTCTCCCTCACACACACACTCTGCCTCACACACACACTCTCCCTCACACACACACGCTCTCCCTCACACACACACACTCTCCCTCACACACGCTCTCCCTCACACACACACACTCCCTCACACACACACTCTCCCTCACACACACACGCTCTCCCTCACACACACACTCTCCCTCACACACGCTCTCCCTCACACACACACTCTCCCTCACACACACACGCTCTCCCTCACACACACACTCTCCCTCACACACACACTCTCCCTCACACACGCTCTCCCTCACACACACACTCTCCCTCACACACACGCTCTCCCTCACACACACACACTCCCTCACACACACACTCCCTCACACACACACTCCCTCACACACACACTCCATCACACACACACTCTCCCTCACACACACACTCTCCCTCACACACACACTCACCCTCACACACACACTCCCTCACACACACACTCTCCCTCACACACACACTCTCCCTCACACACACACTCTCCCTCACACACACACTCTCCCTCACACACACACTCCCTCACACACACACTCTCCCTCACACACACACTCTCCCTCACACACACACTCTCCCTCACACACACACTCTCCCTCACCACACTCTCCCTCACACACACACACTCCCTCACACACACACTCTGCCTCACACACACGCTCTCCCTCACACACACACTCTCCCTCACACACACTCTCTCCCTCACACACACACTCTCCCTCACACACGCTCTCCCTCACACACACACTCTCCCTCACACACACACTCTCCCTCACACACACACACTCCCTCACACACACACTCTCCCTCACACACTCTCTCCCTCACACACACACTCTCCCTCACACACGCTCTCCCTCACACACACGCTCTCCCTCACACACACGCTCTGCCTCACACACACGCTCTCCCTCACACACACGCTCTCCCTCACACACACTCTCTCCCTCACACACACATACAAACGCTCTCCCTCACACACAAACTCTCCCTCACACACACGCTCTCCCTCACACACACACACACACGCTCTCCCTCACACACAAACTCTCCCTCACACAAACACTCTCCCTCACACACACACTCTCCCTCACACACAAACTCTGCCTCACACACACACTCTGCCTCACACACACAGTCTCCCTCACACACACACACAAACGCTCTCCCTCACACACAAACTCTCCCTCACACACACGCACTCCCTCACACACACACACAAACGCTCTCCCTCACACACAAACTCTCCCTCACACACACGCTCTCCCTCACACACACACACACACGCTCTCCCTCACACACAAACTCTCCCTCACACAAACACTCTCCCTCACACCCACACTCTCCCTCACACACAAACTCTGCCTCACACACACACTCTGCCTCACACACACAGTCTCCCTCACACACACACGCTCTCCCTCACACACACACTCTCCCTCACACACACACGCTCTCCCTCACACAAACACTCTCCCTCACACACACACTCTCCCTCACACACACACTCTCCCTCACACACACACTCTCCCTCACACACACACAATCCCTCACACACACACTCTCCCTCACACACACACTCCCTCACACACACACTCCCTCACACACACACTCTCCCTCACACACACACTCTCCCTCACACACACACTCTCCCTCACACACACACTCTCCCTCACACACACACTCTCCCTCACACACACACTCCCTCACACACACACTCCCTCACACACACACTCTGCCTCACACACACACTCTGCCTCACACACACACTCTCCCTCACACACACACTCTCCCTCACACACACACTCTCCCTCACACACACACTCTCCCTCACACACACACTCTCCCTCACACACACTCTCCCTCACACACACACTCCCTCACACACACACTCCCTCACACACAAACTCTCCCTCACACACACACACTCTCCCTCACACACACTCTCTCCCTCACATACACACTCTCCCTCACACACACACTCTCCCTCACACACAAACACTCTCCCTCACACACACTCTCTCCCTCACATACACACTCTGCCTCACACACACACTCATGCCTCACACACACACTCTGCCTCACACACACACTCTCCCTCACACACAAACTCTGCCTCACACACAAACTCTGCCTCACACACACACTCTGCCTCACACACACACTCTGCCTCACACACACGCTCTCCCTCACACACACACTCTGCCTCACACACACACTCTCCCTCACACACAAAGTCTGCCTCACACACACACTCTCCCTCACACACACACTCTCCCTCACACACACACTCTCCCTCACACACACACTCTCCCTCACCCACAAACTCTCCCTCACACACACACTCTCCCTCACACACACACTCTCCCTCACACACACGCTCTCCCTCACACACACACACACACACGCTCTCCCTCACACACAAACTCTCCCTCACACACACACTCTCCCTCACACACACACTCTCCCTCACACACACACTCTCCCTCACACACACGCTCTCCCTCACACACACACACACACACGCTCTCCCTCACACACAAACTCTCCCTCACACACACACTCTCCCTCACACACACACTCCCCCTCACACACACACTCTCCCTCACCCACAAACTCTCCCTCACACACACACTCTCCCTCACACACACGCTCTCCCTCACACACACACACACACACGCTCTCCCTCACACACACACTCTCCCTCACACACACACTCTCCCTCACACACACACTCTGCCTCACACACACGCTCTCCCTCACACACACGCTCTCCCTCACACACACACTCTCCCTCACACACACGCTCTGCCTCACACACACACTCTCCCTCACACACACACTCTCCCTCACACACACACTCTCCCTCACACACACACTCTGCCTCACACACACACTCTCCCTCACACACACACTCTCCCTCACACACACACTCTCCCTCACACACACACTCTGCCTCACACACACACTCTCCCTCACACACACAATCTGCCTCACACACACACTCTCCCTCACACACACTCTCTCCCTCACACACACTCTCTCCCTCACACACACTCTCTCCCTCACACACACACTCTGCCTCACACACACACTCTGCCTCACACACACACTCTCCCTCACACACACACTCTCCCTCACACACACACTCTCCCTCACACACACACTCTCCCTCACACACACACTCTCCCTCACACACACACTCTGCCTACAAACACACACTCTGCCTCATACACACACTCTGCCTCATACACACACTCTGCCTCATACACACACTCTGCCTCACACACACACTCTGCCTCACACACACGCTCTCCCTCACACACACGCTCTCCCTCACACACACGCTCTCCCTCACACACACGCTCTCCCTCACACACACGCTCTCCCTCACACACACATTCTCCCTCACACACACACTCTCCCTCACACACACGCTCTCCCTCACACACACACACACACACGCTCTCCCTCACACACACACTCTCCCTCACACACACACTCTCCCTCACACACACGCTCTCCCTCACACACACGCTCTCCCTCACACACACACACACACGCTCTCCCTCACACACACACTCTCCCTCACATACACGCTCTCCCTCACACACACACTCTCCATCACACACACACTCTGCCTCACACACACGCTCTCCCTCACACACACACACACACACGCTCTCCCTCACACACACACTCTCCCTCACATACACGCTCTCCCTCACACACACACTCTCCATCACACACACACTCTCCCTCACACACACGCTCTCCCTCACACACACACTCTCCTTCACACACACACTCTGCCTCACACACACACTCTCCCTCACACACACACTCTGCCTCACACACACACTCTGCCTCACACACACACTCTCCCTCACACACACACTCTCCCTCACACACACACTCTCCCTCACACACACACTCTCCCTCACACACACGCTCTCCCTCACACACACACACTCCCTCACACACACACTCTCGCTCACACACACACTCGCTCACACACACACTCCCTCACACACACACTCCCTCACACACACACTCTCCCTCACACACACACTCTGCTTCACACACACACTCTCCCTCACACACACTCTCTCCCTCACACACACACACTCCCTCACACACACACTCTGCCTCACACACACACTCTGCCTCACTCACACGCTCTCCCTCACACACACTCTCTCCCTCACACACACACTCTGCCTCACACACACACTCTCCCTCACACACACACGCTCTCCCTCACACACACACTCTCCCTCACACACGCTCTCCCTCACACACACACTCTCCCTCACACACACACAATCCCTCACACACACACTCTCCCTCACACACACACTCCCTCACACACACACTCCCTCACACACACACTCCCTCACACACACACTCCCTCACACACACACTCCCTCACACACACACTCCCTCACACACACACTCCCTCACACACACACTCCCTCACACACACACTCCCTCACACACACACTCTCCCTCACACACACACTCTCCCTCACACACACACTCTCCCTCACACACACACTCTGCCTCACACACACACTCTCCCTCACACACACGCTCTCCCTCACACACACACACTCCCTCACACACACACTCTGCCTCACACACACGCTCTCCCTCACACACACACTCTCCCTCACACACACTCTCTCCCTCACACACACACTCTCCCTCACACACGCTCTCCCTCACACACACACTCTCCCTCACACACACACACACACGCTCTCCCTCACACACAAACTCTCCCTCACACAAACACTCTCCCTCACACACACACTCTCCCTCACACACAAACTCTGCCTCACACACACACTCTGCCTCACACACACAGTCTCCCTCACACACACACGCTCTCCCTCACACACACACTCTCCCTCACACACACACGCTCTCCCTCACACAAACACTCTCCCTCACACACACACTCTCCCTCACACACACACTCTCCCTCACACACACACTCTCCCTCACACACACACAATCCCTCACACACACACTCTCCCTCACACACACACTCCCTCACACACACACTCCCTCACACACACACTCTCCCTCACACACACACTCTCCCTCACACACACACTCTCCCTCACACACACACTCTCCCTCACACACACACTCCCTCACACACACACTCTGCCTCACACACACACTCTGCCTCACACACACACTCTCCCTCACACACACACTCTCCCTCACACACACACTCTCCCTCACACACACACTCTCCCTCACACACACACTCTCCCTCACACACACACTCTCCCTCACACACACACTCTCCCTCACACACACTCTCCCTCACACACACACTCTGCGTCACACACACACTCTCCCTCACACACACACTCTCCCTCACACACACACTCTGCCTACAAACACACACTCTGCCTCATACACACACTCTGCCTCATACACACACTCTGCCTCATACACACACTCTGCCTCACACACACACTCTGCCTCACACACACGCTCTCCCTCACACACACGCTCTCCCTCACACACACGCTCTCCCTCACACACACGCTCTCCCTCACACACACGCTCTCCCTCACACACACACTCTCCCTCACACACACACTCTCCCTCACACACACGCTCTCCCTCACACACACACACACACACACGCTCTCCCTCACACACACACTCTCCCTCACACACACACTCTCCCTCACACACACGCTCTCCCTCACACACACGCTCTCCCTCACACACACACACACACGCTCTCCCTCACACACACACTCTCCCTCACATACACGCTCTCCCTCACACACACACACACACACTCTCCCTCACACACAAACTCTCCCTCACACACACGCTCTCCCTCACACACACACTCTCCATCACACACACACTCTGCCTCACACACACACTCTCCCTCACACACACGCTCTCCCTCACACACACACTCTCCATCACACACACACTCTGCCTCACACACACACTCTCCCTCACACACACACTCTGCCTCACACACACACTCTGCCTCACACACACACTCTCCCTCACACACACACTCTCCCTCACACACACACTCTCCCTCACACACACGCTCTCCCTCACACACACGCTCTCCCTCACACACACACTCTCCCTCACACACACACTCTCGCTCACACACACACTCGCTCACACACACACTCCCTCACACACACACTCCCTCACACACACACTCTCCCTCACACACACACTCTCCCTCACACACACACTCTGCTTCACACACACACTCTCCCTCACACACACTCTCTCCCTCACACACACACACTCCCTCACACACACACTCTGCCTCACACACACACTCTGCCTCACTCACACGCTCTCCCTCACACACACTCTCTCCCTCACACACACACTCTGCCTCACACACACACTCTCCCTCACACACACACGCTCTCCCTCACACACACACTCTCCCTCACACACGCTCTCCCTCACACACACACTCTCCCTCACACACACACAATCCCTCACACACACACTCTCCCTCACACACACACTCCCTCACACACACACTCCCTCACACACACACTCCCTCACACACACACTCCCTCACACACACACTCCCTCACACACACACTCCCTCACACACACACTCCCTCACACACACACTCCCTCACACACACACTCCCTCACACACACACACTCTCTCACACACACACTCTCCCTCACACACACACTCTGCCTCACACACACACTCTCCCTCACACACACACTCTCCCTCACACACACACACTCCCTCACACACACACTCTGCCTCACACACACGCTCTCCCTCACACACACACTCTCCCTCACACACACTCTCTCCCTCACACACACACTCTCCCTCACACACGCTCTCCCTCACACACACACTCTCCCTCACACACACACTCTCCCTCACACACACACACTCCCTCACACACACACTCTCCCTCACACACTCTCTCCCTCACACACACACTCTCCCTCACACACGCTCTCCCTCACACACACGCTCTCCCTCACACACACGCTCTGCCTCACACACACGCTCTCCCTCACACACACGCTCTCCCTCACACACACTCTCTCCCTCACACACACACAAACGCTCACCCTCACACACAAACTCTCCCTCACACACACGCTCTCCCTCACACACACACACACACGCTCTCCCTCACACACAAACTCTCCCTCACACAAACACTCTCCCTCACACACACACTCTCCCTCACACACAAACTCTGCCTCACACACACACTCTGCCTCACACACACAGTCTCCCTCACACACACACACAAACGCTCTCCCTCACACACAAACTCTCCCTCACACACACGCTCTCCCTCACACAAACTCTGCCTCACACACACACTCTGCCTCACACACACAGTCTCCCTCACACACACACACAAACGCTCTCCCTCACACACAAACTCTCCCTCACACACAAACGCTCTCCCTCACACACAAACTCTCCCTCACACACACGCTCTCCCTCACACACACACACACACGCTCTCCCTCACACACAAACTCTCCCTCACACAAACACTCTGCCTCACACACACACTCTCCCTCACACACACACTCTCCCTCACACACACACTCTCCCTCACACACACACTCTCCCTCACACACACACTCTCCCTCACACACACACTCTCCCTCACACACAAACTCTGCCTCACACACACACTCTGCCTCACACACACAGTCTCCCTCACACACACACGCTCTCCCTCACACACACACTCTCCCTCACACACACACGCTCTCCCTCACACAAACACTCTCCCTCACACACACACTCTCCCTCACACACACACTCTCCCTCACACACACACTCTCCCTCACACACACACAATCCCTCACACACACACTCTCCCTCACACACACACTCCCTCACACACACACTCCCTCACACACACACTCTCCCTCACACACACACTCTCCCTCACACACACACTCTCCCTCACACACACACTCCCTCACACACACACACTCCCTCACACACACACTCTGCCTCACACACACACTCTGCCTCACACACACACTCTCCCTCACACACACACTCTCCCTCACACACACACTCTCCCTCACACACACACTCTCCCTCACACACACTCTCCCTCACACACACACTCCCTCACACACACACTCCCTCACACACACACTCTCCCTCACACACACACTCTCCCTCACACACACACTCTCCCTCACACACACACTCTCCCTCACACACACACTCTGCCTCACACACACACTCTCCCTCACACACACTCCCTCACACACACACTCTCCCTCACACACACACACTCCCTCACACACACACTCTCCCTCACACAAATTCTGCCTCACACACACACTCTCCCTCACACACACACGCTCTCCCTCACACACACTCTCTCCCTCACACACACACTCTCCCTCACACACGCTCTCCCTCACACACACACTCTGCCTCACACACACACTCTCCCTCACACACACACTCTGCCTCACACACACACTCTGCCTCACACACACACTCTGCCTCACACACACACTCTCCCTCACACACACACTCTCCCTCACACACACACTCTCCCTCACACACACACTCTCCCTCACACACACGCTCTCCCTCACACACACGCTCTCCCTCACACACACACACTCCCTCACACACACACTCTCGCTCACACACACACTCGCTCACACACACACTCCCTCACACACACACTCCCTCACACACACACTCTCCCTCACACACACACTCTGCTTCACACACACACTCTCCCTCACACACACTCTCTCCCTCACACACACACACTCCCTCACACACACACTCTGCCTCACACACACACTCTGCCTCACTCACACGCTCTCCCTCACACACACTCTCTCCCTCACACACACACTCTGCCTCACACACACACTCTCCCTCACACACACACGCTCTCCCTCACACACACACTCTCCCTCACACACGCTCTCCCTCACACACACACTCTCCCTCACACACACACAATCCCTCACACACACACTCTCCCTCACACACACACTCCCTCACACACACACTCCCTCACACACACACTCCCTCACACACACACTCCCTCACACACACACTCCCTCACACACACACTCCCTCACACACACACTCCCTCACACACACACTCTCCCTCACACACACACTCTCCCTCACACACACACTCTCCCTCACACACACACTCTCCCTCACACACACACTCTGCCTCACACACACACTCTCCCTCACACACACACTCTCCCTCACACACACACACTCTGCCTCACACACACGCTCTCCCTCACACACACACTCTCCCTCACACACACTCTCTCCCTCACACACACACTCTCCCTCACACACGCTCTCCCTCACACACACACTCTCCCTCACACACACACTCTCCCTCACACACACACACTCCCTCACACACACACTCTCCCTCACACACTCTCTCCCTCACACACACACTCTCCCTCACACACGCTCTCCCTCACACACACGCTCTCCCTCACACACACGCTCTGCCTCACACACACGCTCTCCCTCACACACACGCTCTCCCTCACACACACTCTCTCCCTCACACACACACACAAACGCTCTCCCTCACACACAAACTCTCCCTCACACACACGCTCTCCCTCACACACAAACTCTCCCTCACACACACACTCTCCCTCACACACACACGCTCTCCCTCACACACACACTCTCCCTCACACACGCTCTCCCTCACACACACACTCTCCCTCACACACACACAATCCCTCACACACACACTCTGCCTCACACACACAGTCTCCCTCACACACACTCTGCCTCACACACACAGTCTCCCTCACACACACACGCTCTCCCTCACACACACACTCTCCCTCACACACACACGCTCTCCCTCACACAAACACTCTCCCTCACACACACACTCTCCCTCACACACACACTCTCCCTCACACACACACTCTCCCTCACACACACACAATCCCTCACACACACACTCTCCCTCACACACACACTCCCTCACACACACACTCCCTCACACACACACTCTCCCTCACACACACACTCTCCCTCACACACACACTCTCCCTCACACACACACTCCCTCACACACACACACTCCCTCACACACACACTCTGCCTCACACACACACTCTGCCTCACACACACACTCTCCCTCACACACACACTCTCCCTCACACACACACTCTCCCTCACACACACACTCTCCCTCACACACACTCTCCCTCACACACACACTCCCTCACACACACACTCCCTCACACACACACTCTCCCTCACACACACACTCTCCCTCACACACACACTCTCCCTCACACACACACTCTCCCTCACACACACACTCTGCCTCACACACACACTCTCCCTCACACACACTCCCTCACACACACACTCTCCCTCACACACACACACTCCCTCACACACACACTCTCCCTCACACAAATTCTGCCTCACACACACACTCTCCCTCACACACACAAGCTCTCCCTCACACACACTCTCTCCCTCACACACACACTCTCCCTCACACACGCTCTCCCTCACACACACACTCTCCCTCACACACGCTCTCCCTCACACACACACACTCCCTCACACACACACTCTCCCTCACACACACACTCCCTCACACACACACTCTCCCTGACACACACACTCTCTTCCTCACACACACACTCTCCCTCACACACACACTCTCCCTCACACACACACTCTCCCTGACACACACACACTCTCCCTCACACACACACTCTCCCTCACACACACACTCCCTCACACACACACTCCCTCACACACACACTCCCTCACACACACACTCCCTCACACACACACTCCCTCACACACACACTCTCCCTCACACACACACACTCCCTCACACACACACTCCCTCACACACACACTCTCCCTGACACACACACTCTCTTCCTCACACACACACTCTCCCTCACACACACACTCTCCCTCACACACACACACGCTCTCCCTCACACACACACTCTCCCTCACACACACATTCTCCCTCACACACACACTCTCCCTCACACACACGCTCTCCCTCACACACACACACACACACGCTCTCCCTCACACACACACTCTCCCTCACACACACACTCTCCCTCACACACACACTCTCCCTCACACACACGCTCTCCCTCACACACACGCTCTCCCTCACACATACACACACACGCTCTCCCTCACACACACACTCTCCCTCACATACACGCTCTCCCTCACACACACACACACACACTCTCCCTCACACACAAACTCTCCCTCACACACACGCTCTCCCTCACACACACACTCTCCATCACACACACACTCTGCCTCACACACACACTCTCCCTCACACACACGCTCTCCCTCACACACACGCTCTCCCTCACACACACACTCTCCATCACACACACACTCTGCCTCACACACACACTCTCCCTCACACACACACTCTGCCTCACACACACACTCTGCCTCACACACACACTCTGCCTCACACACACACTCTCCCTCACACACACACTCTCCCTCACACACACACTCTCCCTCACACACACACTCTCCCTCACACACACGCTCTCCCTCACACACACACACTCCCTCACACACACACTCTCGCTCACACACACACTCGCTCACACACACACTCCCTCACACACACACTCCCTCACACACACACTCTCCCTCACACACACACTCTGCTTCACACACACACTCTCCCTCACACACACTCTCTCCCTCACACACACACACTCCCTCACACACACACTCTGCCTCACACACACACTCTGCCTCACTCACACGCTCTCCCTCACACACACTCTCTCCCTCACACACACACTCTGCCTCACACACACACTCTCCCTCACACACACACGCTCTCCCTCACACACACACTCTCCCTCACACACGCTCTCCCTCACACACACACTCTCCCTCACACACACACAATCCCTCACACACACACTCTCCCTCACACACACACTCCCTCACACACACACTCCCTCACACACACACTCCCTCACACACACACTCCCTCACACACACACTCCCTCACACACACACTCCCTCACACACACACTCCCTCACACACACACTCTCCCTCACACACACACTCTCCCTCACACACACACTCTCCCTCACACACACACTCCCTCACACACACACTCTCCCTCACACACACACTCTGCCTCACACACACACTCTCCCTCACACACACACTCTCCCTCACACACACACACTCCCTCACACACACACTCTGCCTCACACACACGCTCTCCCTCACACACACACTCTCCCTCACACACACTCTCTCCCTCACACACACACTCTCCCTCACACACGCTCTCCCTCACACACACACTCTCCCTCACACACACACTCTCCCTCACACACACACACTCCCTCACACACACACTCTCCCTCACACACTCTCTCCCTCACACACACACTCTCCCTCACACACGCTCTCCCTCACACACACGCTCTCCCTCACACACACGCTCTGCCTCACACACACGCTCTCCCTCACACACACGCTCTCCCTCACACACACTCTCTCCCTCACACACACACACAAACGCTCTCCCTCACACATAAACTCTCCCTCACACACACGCTCTCCCTCACACACACACACACACGCTCTCCCTCACACACAAACTCTCCCTCACACAAACACTCTCCCTCACACACACACTCTCCCTCACACACAAACTCTGCCTCACACACACACTCTGCCTCACACACACAGTCTCCCTCACACACACACACAAACGCTCTCCCTCACACACAAACTCTCCCTCACACACACGCTCTCCCTCACACACACACACAAACGCTCTCCCTCACACACAAACTCTCCCTCACACACACGCTCTCCCTCACACACACACACACACGCTCTCCCTCACACACAAACTCTCCCTCACACAAACACTCTCCCTCACACACACACTCTCCCTCACACACAAACTCTGCCTCACACACACACTCTGCCTCACACACACAGTCTCCCTCACACACACACGCTCTCCCTCACACACACACTCTCCCTCACACACACACGCTCTCCCTCACACAAACACTCTCCCTCACACACACACTCTCCCTCACACACACACTCTCCCTCACACACACACTCTCCCTCACACACACACAATCCCTCACACACACACTCTCCCTCACACACACACTCCCTCACACACACACTCCCTCACACACACACTCTCCCTCACACACACACTCTCCCTCACACACACACTCCCTCACACACACACTCCCTCACACACACACTCTGCCTCACACACACACTCTGCCTCACACACACACTCTCCCTCACACACACACTCTCCCTCACACACACACTCTCCCTCACACACACACTCTCCCTCACACACACACTCTCCCTCACACACACACTCTCCCTCACACACACACTCTCCCTCACACACACTCTCCCTCACACACACACTCCCTCACACACACACTCCCTCACACACACACTCTCCCTCACACACACACTCTCCCTCACACACACACTCTCCCTCACACACACACTCTGCCTCACACACATAATCTGCCTCACTCACACGCTCTCCCTCACTCACACGTTCTCCCTCACACACACACTCTGCCTCACACACACACTCTCCCACACACACACTCTCTCCCTCACACACACTCCCTCACACACACACTCTCCCTCACACACACACACTCCCTCACACACACACTCTCCCTCACACAAATTCTGCCTCACACACACACTCTCCCTCACACACACACGCTCTCCCTCACACACACTCTCTCCCTCACACACACACTCTCCCTCACACACGCTCTCCCTCACACACACACTCTCCCTCACACACACACTCTCCCTCACACACACACTCCCTCACACACACACTCTCCCTGACACACACACTCTCTTCCTCACACACACACTCTCCCTCACACACACACTCTCCCTCACACACACACTCTCCCTGACACACACACACTCTCCCTCACACACACACTCTCCCTCACACACACACTCCCTCACACACACACTCCCTCACACACACACTCCCTCACACACACACTCCCTCACACACACACTCTCCCTCACACACACACTCTGCCTCACACACACACTCTGCCTCACACACACACTCTCCCTCACACACACACTCTCCCTCACTCACACGTTCTCCCTCACACACACGCTCTGCCTCACACACACACTCTCCCACACACACACACACTCCCTCACACACACACTCTGCCTCACACACACACTCTCCCTCACACACACACTCTCCCTCACACACACGCTCTCCCTCACACACACGCTCTCCCTCACACACACTCTCTCCCTCACACACACACTCTGCCTCACACACACGCTCTCCCTCACACACACACACACACACGCTCTCCCTCACACACAAACTCTCCCTCACACACACGCTCTCCCTCACACACACGCTCTCCCTCACACACAAACTCTCCCTCACACACACGCTCTCCCTCACACACACACACACACACGCTCTCCCTCACACACAAACTCTCCCTCACACACACACTCTCCCTCACACACACACACACACATGCTCTCCCTCACACACAAACTCTCCCTCACACACACGCTCTCCCTCACACACACGCTCTCCCTCACACACACGCTCTCCCTCACACACACACTCTGCCTCACACACACACTCTCCCTCACACACACACTCTCCCTCACACACACACTCTCCCTCACACACACACTCTGCCTCACACACACACTCTCCCTCACACACACACTCTCCCTCACACACACACTCTCCCTCACACACACACTCTCCCTCACACACACACTCTCCCTCACACACACACTCTCCCTCACACACACACTCTCCCTCACACACACACTCTCCCTCACACACACGCTCTCCCTCACACACACACACACACGCTCTCCCTCACACACACATTCTCCCTCACACACACACTCTCCCTCACACACACGCTCTCCCTCACACACACACACACACACGCTCTCCCTCACACACACACTCTCCCTCACACACACACTCTCCCTCACACACACACTCTCCCTCACACACACTCTCTCCCTCACACACACTCTCTCCCTCACACACACACTCTCCCTCACACACACACTCTCCCTCACACACACACTCTCCCTCACACACACACTCTCCCTCACACACACGCTCTCCCTCACACACACGCTCTCCCTCACACACACACACACACGCTCTCCCTCACACACACACTCTCCCTCACACACACACTCTCCCTCACATACACGCTCTCCCTCACACACACACACACACACTCTCCCACACACACACTCTCCCTCACACACAAACTCTCCCTCACACACACGCTCTCCCTCACACACACACTCTCCCTCACACACACTCTCCCTCACACACACACTCTCTCTCTCACACACACACTCTGCCTCACACACACACTCTCCATCACACACACACTCTCCCTCACACACACACTCTCCCTCACACACACACACACACACACTCTCTCCCTCACACACACGCTCTCCCTCACACACACACTCTGCCTCACACAAACGCTCTCCCTCACACACACACTCTCCCTCACACACACACTCTCCGTCTCACACACACACACACGCTCTCCCTCACACACAATCTCTCCCTCACACACACACTCTCCCTCACACACACACTCTCCCTCACACACACACTCTCCCTCACACACACACTCTCCCTCACACACACACTCTCCATCACACACACACTCTCCATCACACACACACTCTCCCTCACACACACACTCTCCGTCACACACACACACACGCTCTCCCTCACACACAATCTCTCCCTCACACACACACTCTCCCTCACACACACGCTCTCCCTCACACACACGCTCTCCCTCACACACACACTCTCCCTCACACACACACTCTCCCTCACACACACACTCACCCTCACACACACACTCTCCCTCACACACACACTCACCCTCACACACACACTCACCCTCACACACACGCTCTCCCTCACACACACACTCACCCTCACACACACTCTCTCCCTCACACAGACGCTCTCCCTCACACACACACTCTCCCTCACACACACACTCACCCTCACACACACACTCACCCTCACACACAAACTCTGCCTCACACACACACTCTGCCTCACACACACAGTCTCCCTCACACACACACACAAACGCTCTCCCTCACACACAAACTCTCCCTCACACACACGCTCTCCCTCACACACACACACAAACGCTCTCCCTCACACACAAACTCTCCCTCACACACACGCTCTCCCTCACACACACACACACACGCTCTCCCTCACACACAAACTCTCCCTCACACAAACACTCTCCCTCACACACACACTCTCCCTCACACACAAACTCTGCCTCACACACACACTCTCCCTCACACACACACACACACACGCTCTCCCTCACACACAAACTCTCCCTCACACACACGCTCTCCCTCACACACACGCTCTCCCTCACACACAAACTCTCCCTCACACACACGCTCTCCCTCACACACACACACACACATGCTCTCCCTCACACACAAACTCTCCCTCACACACACGCTCTCCCTCACACACACGCTCTCCCTCACACACACGCTCTCCCTCACACACACACTCTGCCTCACACACACACTCTGCCTCACACACACACTCTGCCTCACACACACTCTCTCCCTCACACACACACTCTCCCTCACACACACACTCTCCCTCACACACACACTCTCCCTCACACACACACACTCCCTCACACACACACTCTGCCTCACACACACACTCTCCCTCACACACACTCTCTCCCTCACACACACACTCTCCCTCACACACACACTCTCCCTCACACACACACTCTCCCTCACACACACACTCTCCCTCACACACACACTCTCCCTCACACACACGCTCTCCCTCACACACACACTCTCCCTCACACACACGCTCTCCCTCACACACACACACACACGCTCTCCCTCACACACACATTCTCCCTCACACACACACTCTCCCTCACACACACGCTCTCCCTCACACACACACACACACACACGCTCTCCCTCACACACACACTCTCCCTCACACACACACTCTCCCTCACACACACACTCTCCCTCACACACACACTCTCCCTCACACACACTCTCTCCCTCACACACACTCTCTCCCTCACACACACACTCTCCCTCACACACACACTCTCCCTCACACACACGCTCTCCCTCACACACACGCTCTCCCTCACACACACGCTCTCCCTCACACACACACACACACGCTCTCCCTCACACACACACTCTCCCTCACACACACACTCTCCCTCACATACACGCTCTCCCTCACACACACACACACACACTCTCCCACACACACACTCTCCCTCACACACAAACTCTCCCTCACACACACGCTCTCCCTCACACACACACTCTCCCTCACACACACTCTCCCTCACACACACACTCTCTCTCTCACACACACACTCTGCCTCACACACACACTCTCCCTCACACACACACTCTCCCTCACACACACACTCTCCCTCACACACACACACACACACACTCTCTCCCTCACACACACGCTCTCCCTCACACACACGCTCTCCCTCACACACACGCTCTGCCTCACACACACGCTCTCCCTCACACACACACTCTCCCTCACACACACACTCTCCGTCACACACACACACACGCTCTCCCTCACACACAATCTCTCCCTCACACACACACTCTCCCTCACACACACACTCTCCCTCACACACACACTCTCCCTCACACACACACTCTCCCTCACACACACACTCTCCATCACACACACACTCTCCATCACACACACACTCTCCCTCACACACACTCTCCCTCACACACACACTCACCCTCACACACACACTCACCCTCACACACACACTCACCCTCACACACACACTCACCCTCACACACACTCTCTCCCTCACACAGACGCTCTCCCTCACACAGACGCTCTCCCTCACACACACACTCACCCTCACACACACACTCACCCTCACACACACACTCACCCTCACACACACACTCACCCTCACACACACTCTCTCCCTCACACAGACGCTCTCCCTCACACACACACTCTCCCTCACACACACACTCACCCTCACACACACACTCACCCTCACACACAAACTCTGCCTCACACACACACTCTGCCTCACACACACAGTCTCCCTCACACACACACACAAACGCTCTCCCTCACACACAAACTCTCCCTCACACACACGCTCTCCCTCACACACACACACAAACGCTCTCCCTCACACACAAACTCTCCCTCACACACACGCTCTCCCTCACACACACACACACACGCTCTCCCTCACACACAAACTCTCCCTCACACAAACACTCTCCCTCACACACACACTCTCCCTCACACACAAACTCTGCCTCACACACACACTCTGCCTCACACACACAGTCTCCCTCACACACACACGCTCTCCCTCACACACACACTCTCCCTCACACACACACGCTCTCCCTCACACAAACACTCTCCCTCACACACACACTCTCCCTCACACACACACTCTCCCTCACACACACACTCTCCCTCACACACACACAATCCCTCACACACACACTCTCCCTCACACACACACTCCCTCACACACACACTCCCTCACACACACACTCTCCCTCACACACACACTCTCCCTCACACACACACTCTCCCTCACACACACACTCCCTCACACACACACTCCCTCACACACACACTCCCTCACACACACACTCTGCCTCACACACACACTCTGCCTCACACACACACTCTCCCTCACACACACACTCTCCCTCACACACACACTCTCCCTCACACACACACTCTCCCTCACACACACACTCTCCCTCACACACACTCTCCCTCACACACACACTCCCTCACACACACACTCTCCCTCACACACACACTCTCCCTCACACACACACTCTCCCTCACACACACACTCTGCCTCACACACATACTCTGCCTCACTCACACGCTCTCCCTCACTCACACGTTCTCCCTCACACACACACTCTGCCTCACACACACACTCTCCCACACACACACACTCTCCCTCACACACACACTCTCCCTCACACACACACTCTCCCTCACACACACACACTCCCTCACACACACACTCTCCCTCACACAAATTCTGCCTCACACACACACTCTCCCTCACACACACACGCTCTCCCTCACACACACTCTCTCCCTCACACACACACTCTCCCTCACACACGCTCTCCCTCACACACACACTCTCCCTCACACACGCTCTCCCTCACACACACACACTCCCTCACACACACACTCTCCCTCACACACACACTCCCTCACACACACACTCTCCCTGACACACACACTCTCTTCCTCACACACACACTCGCCCTCACACACACACTCTCCCTCACACACACACTCTCCCTGACACACACACACTCTCCCTCACACACACACTCTCCCTCACACACACACTCCCTCACACACACACTCCCTCACACACACACTCCCTCACACACACACTCCCTCACACACACACTCCCTCACACACACACTCTCCCTCACACACACACACTCCCTCACACACACACTCCCTCACACACACACTCTCCCTGACACACACACTCTCTTCCTCACACACACACTCTCCCTCACACACACACTCTCCCTCACACACACACACGCTCTCCCTCACACACACATTCTCCCTCACACACACACTCTCCCTCACACACACGCTCTCCCTCACACACACACACACACACGCTCTCCCTCACACACACACTCTCCCTCACACACACACTCTCCCTCACACACACACTCTCCCTCACACACACGCTCTCCCTCACACACACGCTCTCCCTCACACACACACACACACGCTCTCCCTCACACACACACTCTCCCTCACATACACGCTCTCCCTCACACACACACACACACACTCTCCCTCACACACAAACTCTCCCTCACACACACGCTCTCCCTCACACACACACTCTGCCTCACACACACACTCTCCCTCACACACACACTCTCCCTCACACACACACTCTCCCTCACACACACGCTCTCCCTCACACACACGCTCTCCCTCACACACACACACTCCCTCACACACACACTCTCGCTCACACACACACTCGCTCACACACACACTCCCTCACACACACACTCCCTCACACACACACTCTCCCTCACACACACACTCTGCTTCACACACACACTCTCCCTCACACACACTCTCTCCCTCACACACACACACTCCCTCACACACACACTCTGCCTCACACACACACTCTGCCTCACTCACACGCTCTCCCTCACACACACTCTCTCCCTCACACACACACTCTCCCTCACACACACACTCTGCCTCACACACACACTCTCCCTCACACACACACGCTCTCCCTCACACACACACTCTCCCTCACACACGCTCTCCCTCACACACACACTCTCCCTCACACACACACAATCCCTCACACACACACTCTCCCTCACACACACACTCCCTCACACACACACTCCCTCACACACACACTCCCTCACACACACACTCCCTCACACACACACTCCCTCACACACACACTCCCTCACACACACACTCCCTCACACACACACTCTCCCTCACACACACACTCTCCCTCACACACACACTCTCCCTCACACACACACTCTCCCTCACACACACACTCCCTCACACACACACTCTCCCTCACACACACACTCTGCCTCACACACACACTCTCCCTCACACACACACTCTCCCTCACACACACACACTCCCTCACACACACGCTCTGCCTCACACACACGCTCTCCCTCACACACACACTCTCCCTCACACACACTCTCTCCCTCACACACACACTCTCCCTCACACACGCTCTCCCTCACACACACACTCTCCCTCACACACACACTCTCCCTCACACACACACACTCCCTCACACACACACTCTCCCTCACACACACACTCTCCCTCACACACGCTCTCCCTCACACACACGCTCTCCCTCACACACACTCTCTCCCTCACACACACACACAAACGCTCTCCCTCACACACAAACTCTCCCTCACACACACGCTCTCCCTCACACACACACACACACGCTCTCCCTCACACACAAACTCTCCCTCACACAAACACTCTCCCTCACACACACACTCTCCCTCACACACAAACTCTGCCTCACACACACACTCTCCCTCACACACACACTCTCCCTCACACACACACTCTCCCTCACACACACACTCTCCCTCACACACACACAATCCCTCACTCACACACTCTCCCTCACACACACACTCCCTCACACACACACTCCCTCACACACACACTCTCCCTCACACACACACTCTCCCTCACACACACACTCTCCCTCACACACACACTCCCTCACACACACACTCTGCCTCACACACACACTCTGCCTCACACACACACTCTCCCTCACACACACACTCTCCCTCACACACACACTCTCCCTCACACACACACTCTCCCTCACACACACACTCTCCCTCACACACACACTCTCCCTCACACACACACTCTCCCTCACACACACTCTCCCTCACACACACACTCCCTCACACACACACTCCCTCACACACACACTCTCCCTCACACACACACTCTCCCTCACACACACACTCTCCCTCACACACACACTCTGCCTCACACACATACTCTGCCTCACTCACACGCTCTCCCTCACTCACACGTTCTCCCTCACACACACACTCTGCCTCACACACACACTCTCCCACACACACACTCTCTCCCTCACACACACTCCCTCACACACACACTCTCCCTCACACACACACACTCCCTCACACACACACTCTCCCTCACACAAATTCTGCCTCACACACACACTCTCCCTCACACACACACGCTCTCCCTCACACACACTCTCTCCCTCACACACACACTCTCCCTCACACACGCTCTCCCTCACACACACACTCTCCCTCACACACGCTCTCCCTCACACACACACACTCCCTCACACACACACTCTCCCTCACACACACACTCCCTCACACACACACTCTCCCTGACACACACACTCTCTTCCTCACACACACACTCTCCCTCACACACACTCTCCCTCACACACACACTCTCCCTGACACACACACACTCTCCCTCACACACACACTCTCCCTCACACACACACTCCCTCACACACACACTCCCTCACACACACACTCCCTCACACACACACTCCCTCACACACACACTCTCCCTCACACACACACACTCCCTCACACACACACTCCCTCACACACACACTCTCCCTGACACACACACTCTCTTCCTCACACACACACTCTCCCTCACACACACACTCTCCCTCACACACACACTCTCCCTCACACACACACTCTCCCTCTCACACACGCTCTCCCTCACACACACGCTCTCCCTCACACACACGCTCTCCCTCACACACACACTCTCCCTCACACACACACTCTCCCTCACACACACACTCCCTCACACACACGCTCTCCCTCACACACACACACACACATGCTCTCCCTCACACACAAACTCTCCCTCACACACACGCTCTCCCTCACACACACACTCTCCCTCACACACACACTCTGCCTCACACACACGCTCTGCCTCACACACACACTCTCCCACACACACACACACTCCCTCACACACACACTCTGCCTCACACACACACTCTCCCTCACACACACACTCTGCCTCACACACACACTCTCCCTCACACACACTCTCTCCCTCACACACACACTCTCCCTCACACACACACTCTCCCTCACACACACACTCTCCCTCACACACACACTCTCCCTCACACACACACTCTCCCTCACACACACACTCTCCCTCACACACACACTCTCCCTCACACACACGCTCTCCCTCACACACACACACACACGCTCTCCCTCACACACACATTCTCCCTCACACACACACTCTCCCTCACACACACGCTCTCCCTCACACACACACACACACACACGCTCTCCCTCACACACACACTCTCCCTCACACACACACTCTCCCTCACACACACTCTCTCCCTCACACACACTCTCTCCCTCACACACACACTCTCCCTCACACACACACTCTCCCTCACACACACACTCTCCCTCACACACACGCTCTCCCTCACACACACGCTCTCCCTCACACACACACACACACGCTCTCCCTCACACACACACTCTCCCTCACACACACACTCTCCCTCACATACACGCTCTCCCTCACACACACACACACACACTCTCCCACACACACACTCTCCCTCACACACAAACTCTCCCTCACACACACGCTCTCCCTCACACACACACTCTCCCTCACACACACTCTCCCTCACACACACACTCTCTCTCTCACACACACACTCTGCCTCACACACACACTCTCCCTCACACACACACTCTCCCTCACACACACACTCTCCCTCACACACACACACACACACACTCTCTCCCTCACACACACGCTCTCCCTCACACACACACTCTGCCTCACACACACGCTCTCCCTCACACACACACTCTCCCTCACACACACACTCTCCGTCACACACACACACACGCTCTCCCTCACACACAATCTCTCCCTCACACACACACTCTCCCTCACACACACACTCTCCCTCACACACACACTCTCCCTCACACACACACTCTCCCTCACACACACACTCTCCATCACACACACACTCTCCATCACACACACGCTCTCCCTCACACACAATCTCTCCCTCACACACACACTCTCCCTCACACACACACTCACCCTCACACACACACTCACCCTCACACACACACTCACCCTCACACACACACTCACCCTCACACACACACTCACCCTCACACACACTCTCTCCCTCACACAGACGCTCTCCCTCACACACACTCTCTCCCTCACACACACACTCTCCCTCACACACACACTCTCCCTCACACACACACACTCTCCCTCACACAGACGCTCTCCCTCACACACACACACTCCCTCACACACACACTCTCCCTCACACACACACTCGCTCACACACACACTCACCCTCACACACACTCTCTCCCTCACACAGACGCTCTCCCTCACACACACACACTCCCTCACACACACACTCTCCCTCACACACACACTCGCTCACACACACACTCCCTCACACACACACTCCCTCACACACACACTCTCCCTCACACACACACTCTCCCTCACACACACACTCTCCCTCACACACACATTCCCTCACACACACACTCCCTCACACACACACACGCTCTCCCTCACACACACACTCTCCCTCACATACACGCTCTCCCTCACACACACACACACACACTCTCCCACACACACACACTCTCCCTCACACACAAACTCTCCCTCACACACACGCTCTCCCTCACACACACACTCTCCCTCACACACACTCTCCCTCACACACACACTCTCCCTCACACACACATTCCCTCACACACACACTCCCTCACACACACACGCTCTCCCTCACACACACACTCTCCCTCACACACACACTCTCCCTCACATACACGCTCTCCCTCACACACACACACACACACTCTCCCTCACACACAAACTCTCCCTCACACACACGCTCTCCCTCACACACACGCTCTCCCTCACACACACACTCTGTCTCACACACACACTCTGCCTCACACACACACTCTCCCTCACACACACACTCCCTCACACACACTCTCCCTCACACACACTCTCCCTCACACACACACTCTCCCTCACACACACTCTCTCCCTCACACACACTCTCTCCCTCACACACTCTCTCCCTCACACACACTCTCCCTCACACACACACTCTCTCTCACACACACACTCTCCCTCACACACACACTCTCCCACACACACACGCTCTCCCTCACACACACGCTCTCCCTCACACACACACACACACGCTCTCCCTCACACACACACTCTCCCTCACACACACACTCTCCCTCACATACACGCACTCCCTCACACACACACACACACACTCTCCCTCACACACAAACTCTCCCTCACACACACGCTCTCCCTCACACACACACTCTCCATCACACACACACTCTGCCTCACACACACACTCTCCCTCACACACACGCTCTCCCTCACACACACACTCTCCCTCACACACACACTCTCCCTCACACACACACTCTCCCTCACACACACACACACACACACTCTCTCCCTCACACACACGCTCTCCCTCACACATACACTCTGCCTCACACACACGCTCTCCCTCACACACACACTCTCCCTCACACACACTCTCTCCCTCACACACACTCTCTCCCTCACACACACACACACACACACTCTCTCCCTCACACACACGCTCTCCCTCACACACACACTCTGCCTCACACACACGCTCTCCCTCACACACACGCTCTCCCTCACACACACACACTCCCTCACACACACACTCTCCCTCACACACACGCTCTCCCTCACACACACGCTCTCCCTCACACACACACTCACCCTCACACACACTCTCTCCCTCACACAGACGCTCTCCCTCACACACACTCTCTCCCTCACACACACACTCTCCCTCACACACACACTCACCCTCACACACACTCTCTCCCTCACACAGACGCTCTCCCTCACACACACACACTCCCTCACACACACACTCTCCCTCACACACACACTCGCTCACACACACACTCCCTCACACACACACTCCCTCACACACACACTCTCCCTCACACACACACTCTCCCTCACACACACACTCTCCCTCACACACACACTCCCTCACACACACACTCCGTCACACACACACTCCCTCACACACACACACTCTCCCTCACACACACACTCTCCCTCACACACACACACTCCCTCACACACACACTCCCTCACACACACACACTCTCCCTCACACACACACTCCCTCACACACACACACTCCCTCACACACACACTCTCCCTCACACACACACTCTCCCTCACACACACACTCTCCCTCACACACACACTCTCCCTCACACACACACACTCCCTCACACACACACTCTGCCTCACACACACACTCTGCCTCACACACACGCTCTGCCTCACTCACACGCTCTCCCTCACACACACGCTCTCCCTCACACACACACTCTCCCTCACACACACTCTCTCCCTCACACACACTCTCTCCCTCACACACACACACTCCCTCACACACAAAATCTGCCTCACACACACACTCTCCCTCACACACACACGCTCTCCCTCACACACACTCTCTCCCTCACACACACACTCTCCCTCACACACGCTCTCCCTCACACACACACTCTCCCTCACACACACACTCTCCCTCACACACACACACTCCCTCACACACACACTCTCCCTCACACACACACTCCCTCACACACACACTCCCTCACACACACACACACACGCTCTCCCTCACACACACGCTCTCCCTCACACACACACTCTCCCTCACACACACGCTCTGCCTCACACACACGCTCTCCCTCACACACACGCTCTCCCTCACACACACTCTCTCCCTCACACACACACTCTCCCTCACACACACTCTCTCCCTCACACACACACTCTCCCTCACACACACACTCTGCCTCACACACACACTCTCCCTCACACACACGATCTCCCTCACACACACACACACACGCTCTCCCTCACACACAAACTCTCCCTCACACACACTCTCTCCCTCACACACACTCTCTCCCTCACACACACACTCTCCCTCACACACACACTCTGCCTCACACACACACTC
This sequence comes from Pristiophorus japonicus, assembly GCF_044704955.1. Lineage (NCBI taxonomy): Eukaryota > Metazoa > Chordata > Chondrichthyes > Pristiophoridae > Pristiophorus > Pristiophorus japonicus. The sequence continues at coordinate 46,632 of NW_027250963.1, forward strand.
TCCCTCACACACACGATCTCCCTCACACACACACACACACGCTCTCCCTCACACACAAACTCTCCCTCACACACACACTCTCCCTCACACACACAGTCTCCCTCACACACACACGCTCTCCCTCACACACACACTCTCCCTCACACACGCTTTCCCTCACACACACACTCTCCCTCACACACACACAATCGCTCACACAAACACTCTCCCTCACACACACACTCCCTCACACACACACTCCCTCACACACACACTCTCCCTCACACACACACTCTCCCTCACACACACACTCTCCCTCACACACACACTCTCCCTCACACACACACTCTCCCTCACACACACACTCTCCCTCACACACACACTCCCTCACACACACACTCCCTCACACACACACTCCCTCACACACACACTCTCCCTCACACACACACTCTCCCTCACACACACACTCTCCCTCACACACACACTCCCTCACACACACACTCCCTCACACACACACTCTGCCTCACTCACACGCTCTCCCTCACTCACACGTTCTCCCTCACACACACACTCTGCCTCACACACACACTCTCCCTCACACACACACACTCCCTCACACACACACACTCCCTCACACACACACTCTCCCTCACACACAAATTCTGCCTCACACACACTCTCTCCCTCACACACACTCTCTCCCTCACACACACACTCTCCCTCACACACACACTCTCCCTCACACACACACTCTCCCTCACACACACTCTCTCCCTCACACACACACTCTCCCTCACACACACACTCTCCCTCACACACACGCTCTCCCTCACACACACGCTCTCCCTCACACACACGCTCTCCCTCACACACACTCTCTCCCTCACACACACACTCTGCCTCACACACACACTCTCCCTCACACACACGCTCTCCCTCACACACACTCTCTCCCTCACACACACGCTCTCCCTCACACACACGCTCTCCCTCACACACACACACACACACGCTCTCCCTCACACACAAACTCTCCCTCACACACACGCTCTCCCTCACACACACGCTCTCCCTCACACACACGCTCTCCCTCACACACACACACTCTCCCTCACACACAAACACTCTCCCTCACACACACTCTCTCCCTCACACACACGCTCTCCCTCACACACACACACACACACGCTCTCCCTCACACACACGCTCTCGCTCACACACACACACTCTCCCTCACACACACACTCTCCCTCACACACAAACACTCTCCCTCACACACACTCTCTCCCTCACACACACTCTGCCTCACACACACACTCTGCCTCACACACACACTCTGCCTCACACACACGCTCTCCCTCACACACGCACTCTGCCTCACACACACACTCTCCCTCACACACACACTCTCCCTCATACTCACGCTCTCCCTCACACACACACTCTCCCTCACACACACGCTCTCCCTCACACACACACACACACAGCCTCCCTCACACACACGCTCTCCCTCACACACACACTCTCCCTCACACACACACTCTGCCTCAGACACACACTCTGCCTCACTCACACGCTCTCCCTCACTCACACGTTCTCCCTCACACACACACTCTGCCTCACACACACACTCTCCCTCACACACACACTCTCCCTCACACACACACACTCCCTCACACACACACACTCCCTCACACACACACTCTCCCTCACACACAAATTCTGCCTCACACACACTCTCTCCCTCACACACACACTCTCCCTCACACACGCTCTCCCTCACACACACACTCTCCCTCACACACACTCTCTCCCTCACACACACACTCTCCCTCACACACACGCTCTCCCTCACACACACGCTCTCCCTCACACACACTCTCTCCCTCACACACACACTCTGCCTCACACACACACTCTCCCTCACACACACGCTCTCCCTCACACACACTCTCTCCCTCACACACACGCTCTCCCTCACACACACGCTCTCCCTCACACACACACACACACACGCTCTCCCTCACACACAAACTCTCCCTCACACACACGCTCTCCCTCACACACACGCTCTCCCTCACACACACGCTCTCCCTCACACACACACACTCTCCCTCACACACAAACACTCTCCCTCAAACACACTCTCTCCCTCACACACACGCTCTCCCTCACACACACACACACACACGCTCTCCCTCACACACACGCTCTCCCTCACACACACACACTCTCCCTCTCACACAAACACTCTCCCTCACACACACTCTCTCCCTCACATACACACTCTCCCTCACACACAAACACTCTCCCTCACACACACTCTCTCCCTCACATACACACTCTGCCTCACACACACACTCTGCCTCACACACACACTCTGCCTCACACACACACTCTGCCTCACACACACGCTCTCCCTCACACACACACTCTGCCTCACACACAAAGTCTGCCTCACACACACACTCTCCCTCATACACACGCTCTCCCTCAGACACACACTCTCCCTCACACACACGCTCTCCCTCACACACACGCTCTCCCTCTCACACACACACACACACGCTCTCCCTCACACACACTCTCTCCCTCACACACACACTCTGCCTCACACACACAGTCTCCCTCACACACACGCTCTCCCTCACACACACGCTCTCCCTCACACACACGCTCTCCCTCACACACACGCTCTCCCTCACACACACGCTCTCCCTCACACACACGCTCTCCCTCACACACACGCTCTCCCTCACACACACGCTCTCCCTCACACACACGCTCTCCCTCACACACACGCTCTCCCTCACACACAAACTCTCCCTCACACACACACTCTCCCTCACACACACGCTCTCCCTCACACACACACACACGCTCTCCCTCACACACAAACTCTCCCTCACACACACACTCTCCCTCACACACACACTCTCCCTCACACACACACTCTCCCTCACACACACACTCTCCCTCACACACACGCTCTCCCTCACACACAAACTCTCCCTCACACACACACTCTCCCTCACACACACACTCTCCCTCACACACACACTCTCCCTCACACACACACTCTCCCTCACACACACACTCTCCCTCACACACACACTCTCCCTCACACACACACTCTCCCTCACACACACACTCTCCCTCACACACACGCTCTGCCTCACACACACGCTCTCCCTCACACACACGCTCTGCCTCACACACACGCTCTCCCTCACACACACACTCTCCCTCACACACACACTCTCCCTCACACACACACTCTCCCGCACACACACACTCTCCCTCACACACACACTCTCCCTCACACACACACTCTCCCTCACACACACACTCTCCCTCACACACACACTCTCCCTCACACACACACTCTCCCTCACACACACACTCTCCCTCACACACACACTCTCCCTCACACACACACTCTGCCTCACACACACTCTCTCCCTCACACACACACTCTGCCTCACACACACACTCTCCCTCACACACACGCTCTCCCTCACACACACGCTCTGCCTCACACACACTCTCTCCCTCACACACACACTCTCCCTCACACACAAACTCTGCCTCACACACACACTCTGCCTCACACACACACTCTCCCTCACACACACACTCTCCCTCACACACAAACTCTGCCTCACACACACACTCTCCCTCACACACACACTCTCCCTCACACCCACACTATCCCTCATACACACACTCTGTCTCACACACACACTCTGCCTCACACACACACTCTGCCTCACACACACACTCTCCCTCACACACACACTCTCCCTCACACACACACTCTCCCTCACACACACGCTCTCCCTCACACACACTCTGCCTCACACACACACTCTCCCTCACACACACACTCTCCCTCACACCCACACTATCCCTCACACACACACTCTCCCTCACACACACGCTCTCCCTCACACACACTCTCTCCCTCACACACACACTCTGCCTCACACACAAACTCTCCGTCACACACACTCTGCCTCACACACACACTCTGCCTCACACACACACTCTCCCTCACACACACACTCTCCCTCACACACACACTCTCCCTCACACACACGCTCTCCCTCACACACACACTCTCCCTCACACACACACTCTCCCTCATACACACACTCTCCCTCACACACACTCTCCCTCACACACACGCTCTCCCTCACACACACACACACACGCTCTCCCTCACACACACACTCTCCCTCACACACACACTCTCCCTCACACACACACTCTCCCTCACACACACACTCTCCCTCACACACACTCCCTCACACACACTCTCCGTCACACACACTCTGCCTCACACACACACTCTCCCTCACACACACACTCTCCCTCACACACACACTCTCCCTCACACACACTCCCTCACACACACTCTCCGTCACACACACTCTGCCTCACACACACACTCTCCCTCACACACACACTCTCCCTCACACACACACTCTCCCTCACACACACACTCTCCCTCACACACACACTCTCCCTCACACACACACTCTGCCTCACACACACTCTCTCCCTCACACACACACTCTCCCTCACACACACACTCTCCCTCACACACACACTCTCCCTCACACACACTCTCTCCCTCACACACACACTCTCCCTCACACACACACACTCCCTCACACACACACTCTGCCTCACACACACACTCTGCCTCACACACACACTCTCCCTCACACACACACTCTGCCTCACACACACGCTCTCCCTCACACACACGCTCTCCCTCACACACACACTCTCCCTCACACCCACACTCTCCCTCACACACACACTCTGCCTCACACACACACTCTCCCTCACACACACACTCTCCCTCACACACGCTCTCCCTCACACACACACACTCCCTCACACACACACACACACGCTCTCCCTCACACACACTCTCCCTCACACACACACTCTCCCTCACACACACACTCTCCCTCACACACACACTCTCCCTCACACACACACTCTCCCTCACACACACACTCTCCCTCACACACACTCTCTGCCTCACACACACACTCTCCCTCACACACACACTCTCCCTCACACACACACTCTGCCTCACACACACACTCTCTTTCACACACACTCTCCCTCACACACACACTCTGCCTCACACACACACTCTCCCTCACACACACTCTCTCCCTCACACACACACTCTCCCTCACACACACACTCTCCGTCACACACACACACACGCTCTCCCTCACACACACACTCTCCCTCACACACACACTCTCCCTCACACACACTCTCCCTCACACACACACTCTCCGTCACACACACACACGCGCTCTCCCTCACACACACACTCTCCCTCACACACACACTCTCCCTCACACACACACTCTCCCTCACACACACACTCTCCCTCACACACACACTATCCCTCACACACACTCTCTCCCTCACACACACACTCTCCCTCACACACACACTCTCCCTCACACACACACTCTCCCTCACACACACACTCTGCCTCACACACACTCTCTCCCTCACACCCACACTCTGCCTCACACACACACTCTCCCTCACACAGACGCTCTCCCTCACACACACTCTCTCCCTCACACACACTCTCTCCCTCACACACAAACTCTCCCTCACACACACACTCACCCTCACACACACTCTCTCACTCACACAGACGCTCTCCCTCACACACACACACTCCCTCACACACACACTCTCCCTCACACACACACTCGCTCACACACACACTCGCTCACACACACACTCGCTCACACACACACTCGCTCACACACACACTCGCTCACACACACACTCCCTCACACACACACTCCCTCACACACACACTCCCTCACACACACACACTGCCTCACACACACACTCTCCCTCACACACACACGCTCTCCCTCACACACACTCTCTCCCTCACACACACACTCTCCCTCACACACGCTCTCCCTCACACACACACTCTCCCTCACACACACACACTCCCTCACACACACACACTCTCCCTCACACACACTCTGCCTCACACACACACTCTCCCTCACACACACACTCTCCCTCACACACACACTCTCCCTCACACAGACGCTCTCCCTCACACACACACTCCCTCACACACATACTCTCCCTCACACACACACTCACCTTCACACACACTCTCTCCCTCACACACACTCTCTCCCTCACACACACACTCTCCCTCACACACACACTCACCCTCACACACACTCTCTCCCTCACACAGACGCTCTCCCTCACACAAACACACTCCCTCACACACACACTCTGCCTCACACACACACTCTCCCTCACACACACACTCCCTCACACACACACTCCCTCACACACACACTCCCTCACACACACACTCCCTCACACACACACTCCCTCACACACACACTCTCCCTCACACACACACTCTGCCTCACACACACACTCTCCCTCACACACACTCTCTCCCTCACACACACACACTCCCTCACACACACGCTCTGCCTCACTCACATGCTCTCCCTCACACACACTCTCTGCCTCACACACACACTCTCCCTCACACACACACTCTCCCTCACACACACACTCTCCCTCACACACGCTCTCCCTCACACACACACTCTCCCTCACACACACACAATCCCTCACACACACACTCTCCCTCACACACACACTCTCCCTCACACACACACTCTCCCTCACACACACACTCTCCCTCACACACACACTCTCCCTCACACACACTCTCTCCCTCACACACACTCTCTCCCTCACATACACACTCTGCCTCACACACACACTCTGCCTCACACACACACTCTCCCTCACACACACACTCTCCCTCACACACAAACTCTGCCTCACACACACACTCTGCCTCACACACACACTCTCCCTCACACACAAACTCTGCCTCACACACACACTCTCCCTCACACACACGCTCTCCCTCACACACACGCTCTCCCTCACACACACACTCTCCCTCACACACACACTCTCCCTCACACACACACTCTCCCTCACACACACGCTCTCCCTCACACACACGCTCTCCCTCACACACACACTCTCCCTCACACAAACTCTCCCTCACACACACACACTCTCCCTCACACACACTCTCTCCCTCACACACACTCTCTCCCTCACATACACACTCTGCCTCACACACACACTCTGCCTCACACACACGCTCTCCCTCACACACACACTCTGGCTCACACACAAACACTCTCCCTCACACACACTCTCTCCCTCACATACACACTCTGCCTCACACACACACTCTCCCTCACACACACACTCTCCCTCACACACACACTCTCCCTCACACACACACTCTCCCTCACACACACACTCTCCCTCACACACACACTCTCCCTCACACACACACTCTCCCTCACACACACACTCTCCCTCACACACACACTCTCCCTCACACACACACTCTCCCTCACACACACACTCTCCCTCACACACACACTCTCCCTCACACACACGCTCTGCCTCACACACACGCTCTGCCTCACACACACGCTCTCCCTCACACACACGCTCTGCCTCACACACACGCTCTCCCTCACACACACACTCTCCCTCACACACACACTCTCCCTCACACACACACTCTCCCGCACACACACACTCTCCCTCACACACACACTCTCCCTCACACACACACTCTCCCTCACACACACACACACACACACTCTCTCCCTCACACACACACTCTCCCTCACACACACACTCTCCCTCACACACACACTCTCCCTCACACACACACTCTCCCTCACACACACACTCTGCCTCACACACACTCTCTCCCTCACACACACACTCTGCCTCACACACACACTCTCCCTCACACACACGCTCTCCCTCACACACACACTCTGCCTCACACACACTCTCTCCCTCACACACACACTCTCCCTCACACACAAACTCTGCCTCACACACACACTCTGCCTCACACACACACTCTCCCTCACACACACACTCTCCCTCACACACAAACTCTGCCTCACACACACACTCTCCCTCACACACACACTCTCCCTCACACACACACTCTCCCTCACACACACGCTCTCCCTCACACACACACTCTGCCTCACACACACACTCTCCCTCACACACACACTCTCCCTCACACCCACACTATCCCTCACACACACACTCTCCCTCACACACACGCTCTCCCTCACACACACTCTCTCCCTCACACACACACTCTGCCTCACACACAAACTCTCCGTCACACACACTCTGCCTCACACACACACTCTGCCTCACACACACACTCTCCCTCACACACACACTCTCCCTCACACACACGCTCTCCCTCACACACACACTCTCCCTCACACACACGCTCTCCCTCATACACACACTCTCCCTCACACACACTCTCCCTCACACACACGCTCTCCCTCACACACACACTCTCCCTCACACACACTCCCTCACACACACTCTCCGTCACACACACTCTGCCTCACACACACACTCTCCCTCACACACACACTCTCCCTCACACACACACTCTCCCTCACACACACACTCTCCCTCACACACACACTCTCCCTCACACACACACTCTCCCTCACACACACACTCTGCCTCACACACACTCTCTCCCTCACACACACACTCTCCCTCACACACACACTCTCCCTCACACACACACTCTCCCTCACACACACACTCTGCCTCACACACACACTCTGCCTCACACACACGCTCTCCCTCACACACACACTCTGCCTCACACACACTCTCTCCCTCACACACACACTCTCCCTCACACACACACTCTCCCTCACACACACACTCTCCCTCACACACACACTCTCCCTCACACACACACTCTCCCTCACACACACACTCTCCCTCGCACACACTCTCTCCCTCGCACACACTCTCTCCCTCACACACACACTCTCCCTCACACACACACTCTGCCTCACACACACACTCTGCCTCACACACACACTCTCCCTCACACACACACACTCTCCCTCACACACACACTCTCCCTCACACACACTCTGCCTCACACACACACTCTCCCTCACACACACACTCTCCCTCACACACACACTCTCCCTCACACAGACGCTCTCCCTCACACACACACTCCCTCACACACACATACTCTCCCTCACACACACACTCACCTTCACACAGACGCTCTCCCTCACACACACTCTCTCCCTCACACACACACTCTCCCTCACACACACACTCACCCTCACACACACTCTCTCCCTCACACAGACGCTCTCCCTCACACAAACACACTCACTCACACACACACTCTGCCTCACACACACACTCTCCCTCACACACACACTCCCTCACACACACACTCCCTCACACACACACTCCCTCACACACACACTCCCTCACACACACACTCCCTCACACACACACTCTCCCTCACACACACACTCTGCCTCACACACACACTCTCCCTCACACACACTCTCTCCCTCACACACACACACTCCCTCACACACACGCTCTGCCTCACTCACATGCTCTCCCTCACACACACACTCTGCCTCACACACACACTCTCCCTCACACACACACGCTCTCCCTCACACACACACTCTCCCTCACACACGCTCTCCCTCACACACACACTCTCCCTCACACACACACTCTCCCTCACACACACGCTCTCCCTCACACACACGCTCTCCCTCACACACACACTCTCCCTCACACACAAACTCTCCCTCACACACACACTCTCCCTCACACACAAACTCTCCCTCACACACACACTCTCCCTCACACACACACTCTCCCTCACACACACACTCTGCCTCACACACACGCTCTCCCTCACACACACACTCTCCCTCACACACACACTCTCCCTCACACACACACTCTCCCTCACACACACACTCTCCCTCACACACACACTCTCCCTCACACACACACTCTCCCTCACACACACACTCTCCCTCACACACACACTCTCCCTCACACACACACTCTCCCTCACACACACACTCTCCCTCACACACACACTCTCCTTCACACACACTCTCCCTCACACACACACTCTCCCTCACACACACACTCTCCCTCACACACACACTCTCCCTCACACACACACTCTCCCTCACACACACACTCTCCCTCACACACACACTCTCCCTCACACACACACTCTCCCTCACACACACACTCTCCCTCACACACACACTCTCCCTCACACACACACTCTCCCTCACACACACACTCTGCCTCACACACACACTCTCCCTCACACACAAACTCTGCCTCACACACACGCTCTCCCTCACACACACACTCTCCCTCACACACACACTCTCCCTCACACACACTCTCTCCCTCACACACACACTCTGCCTCACACACACGCTCTCCCTCACACACACTCTCTCCCTCACACACATTCTCTCCCTCACACACACGCTCTCCCTCACACACACACTCTGCCTCACACACACACTCTCCGTCACACACACACTCTCCCTCACACACACACTCTGCCTCACACACACACTCTCCGTCACACACACTCTCTCCCTCACACACACACTCTCCCTCACACACACACTGTGCCTCACACACACACACCCTCCCTCACACACACTCTCTCCCTCACACACACTCTCCCTCACACACACACTCTCCCTCACACACAAACTCTGCCTCACACACACACTCTCCCTCACACACACACTCTGCCTCACACACACACTCTGCCTCACACACACACTCTCCCTCACACACACACTCTCCCTCACACACACACTCTCCCTCACACACACACTCTCCCTCACACACACACTCTCCCTCACACACACACTCTCCCTCACACACACACTCTGCCTCACACACACACTCTCCCTCACACACACACTCTGCCTCACACACACGCTCTCCCTCACACACACGCTCTCCCTCACACCACACACACGCTCTCCCTCACACACAAACTCTCCCTCACACACACACTCTCCCTCACACACACACTCCCTCACACACACACTCTCCCTCACACACACACTCTCCCTCACACACACTCTCTCCCTCACACACACACTCTCCCTCACACACACACTCTCCCTCACACACACACTCTCCCTCACACACACACTCTCCCTCACACACACGCTCTCCCTCACACACACGCTCTCCCTCACACACACACTCTCCCTCACACACAAACTCTCCCTCACACACACACTCTCCCTCACACACAAACTCTCCCTCACACACACACTCTCCCTCACACACACACTCTCCCTCACACACACACTCTCCCTCACACACACACTCTGCCTCACACACACGCTCTCCCTCACACACACACTCTCCCTCACACACACACTCTCCCTCACACACACACTCTCCCTCACACACACACTCTCCCTCACACACACACTCTCCCTCACACACACACTCTCCCTCACACACACACTCTCCCTCACACACACACTCTCCCTCACACACACACTCTCCCTCACACACACACTCTCCCTCACACACACACTCTCCTTCACACACACTCTCCCTCACACACACACTCTCCCTCACACACACACTCTCCCTCACACACACACTCTCCCTCACACACACACTCTCCCTCACACACACACTCTCCCTCACACACACACTCTCCCTCACACACACACTCTCCCTCACACACACACTCTCCCTCACACACACACTCTCCCTCACACACACACTCTCCCTCACACACACACTCTCCCTCACACACACACTCTCCCTCACACACACACTCTGCCTCACACACACACTCTCCCTCACACACAAACTCTGCCTCACACACACGCTCTCCCTCACACACACACTCTCCCTCACACACACACTCTCCCTCACACACACTCTCTCCCTCACACACACACTCTGCCTCACACACACGCTCTCCCTCACACACACTCTCTCCCTCACACACATTCTCTCCCTCACACACACGCTCTCCCTCACACACACACTCTGCCTCACACACACACTCTCCGTCACACACACACTCTCCCTCACACACACACTCTGCCTCACACACACACTCTCCGTCACACACACTCTCTCCCTCACACACACACTCTCCCTCACACACACACTGTGCCTCACACACACACACCCTCCCTCACACACACTCTCTCCCTCACACACACTCTCCCTCACACACACACTCTCCCTCACACACAAACTCTGCCTCACACACACACTCTCCCTCACACACACACTCTGCCTCACACACACACTCTGCCTCACACACACACTCTCCCTCACACACACACTCTCCCTCACACACACACTCTCCCTCACACACACACTCTCCCTCACACACACACTCTCCCTCACACACACACTCTCCCTCACACACACACTCTGCCTCACACACACACTCTCCCTCACACACACACTCTGCCTCACACACACGCTCTCCCTCACACACACGCTCTCCCTCACACCACACACACGCTCTCCCTCACACACAAACTCTCCCTCACACACACACTCTCCCTCACACACACACTCCCTCACACACACACTCTCCCTCACACACACACTCTCCCTCACACACACTCTCTCCCTCACACACACACTCTCCCTCACACACACACTCTGCCTCACACACACACTCTCCGTCACACACACTCTCCGTCACACACACTCTGCCTCACACACACACTCTGCCTCACACACACACTCTCCCTCACACACACTCTCCCTCACACACACTCTCCCTCACACACACACTCCCTCACACACACACTCTCCCTCACACACACTCTGCCTCACACACACACTCTGCCTCACTCACACGCTCTCCCTCACACACACGCTCTCCCTCACACACACACTCTGCCTCACACACACGCTCTCCCTCACACACACGCTCTCCCTCACACACACGCTCTCCCTCACACACACACTCTCCCTCACACACACACTCTCCCTCACACACACACTCTCCCTCACACACACACTCTCCCTCACACACACACTCTCCCTCACACACACACTCTCCCTCACACACACACTCTCCCTCACACACACACTCTCCCTCACACACACACTCTCCCTCACACACACACTCTCCTTCACACACACTCTCCCTCACACACACACTCTCCCTCACACACACACTCTCCCTCCCACACACACTCTCCCTCACACACACACTCTCCCTCACACACACACTCTCCCTCACACACACACTCTCCCTCACACACACACTCTCCCTCACACACACACTCTCCCTCACACACACACTCTCCCTCACACACACACTCTCCCTCACACACACACTCTCCCTCACACACACACTCTGCCTCACACACACACTCTCCCTCACACACAAACTCTGCCTCACACACACGCTCTCCCTCACACACACACTCTCCCTCACACACACTCTCTCCCTCACACACACACTCTGCCTCACACACACGCTCTCCCTCACTCACACTCTCTCCCTCACACACACACTCTCCCTCACACACACTCTCTCCCTCACACACACACTCTGCCTCACACACACGCTCTCCCTCACACACACTCTCTCCCTCACACACATTCTCTCCCTCACACACACGCTCTCCCTCACACACACACTCTGCCTCACACACACACTCTCCGTCACACACACACTCTCCCTCACACACACACTCTGCCTCACACACACACTCTCCGTCACACACACTCTCTCCCTCACACACACTCTCCCTCACACACACACTGTGCCTCACACACACACACCCTCCCTCACACACACTCTCTCCCTCACACACACTCTCCCTCACACACACACTCTCCCTCACACACAAACTCTGCCTCACACACACACTCTCCCTCACACACACACTCTCCCTCACACACACACTCTCCCTCACACACACACTCTCCCTCACACACACACTCTCCCTCACACACACACTCTGCCTCACACACACACTCTCCCTCACACACACACTCTGCCTCACACACACGCTCTCCCTCACACACACGCTCTCCCTCACACCACACACACGCTCTCCCTCACACACAAACTCTCCCTCACACACACACTCTCCCTCACACACACACTCCCTCACACACACACTCTCCCTCACACACACACTCTCCCTCACACACACTCTCTCCCTCACACACACACTCTCCCTCACACACACACTCTGCCTCACACACACACTCTCCGTCACACACACTCTCCCTCACACACACACTCTCCCTCACACACACACTCTCCCTCACACACACACTCTCCCTCACACACACACTCCCTCACACACACACTCTCCCTCACACACACACTCTGCCTCACACACACACTCTGCCTCACACACACACTCTCCCTCACACACACTCTCCCTCACACACACTCTCCCTCACACACACACTCCCTCACACACACACTCTCCCTCACACACACTCTGCCTCACACACACACTCTGCCTCACTCACACGCTCTCCCTCACACACACTCTCCCTCACACACACACTCTCCCTCACACACACACTCTCCCTCACACACACACTCTCCCTCACACACACACTCTCCCTCACACACACACTCACCCTCACACACACTCTCTCCCTCACACAGACGCTCTCCCTCACACACACTCTCTCCCTCACACACACACTCTCCCTCACACACACACTCTCCCTCACACACACACTCACCCTCACACACACTCTCTCCCTCACACAGACGCTCTCCCTCACACACACACTCACCCTCACACACACTCTCTCCCTCACACAGACGCTCTCCCTCACACACACTCTCTCCCTCACACACACACTCTCCCTCACACACACACACTCCCTCACACACACACTCTCCCTCACACACACACTCGCTCACACACACACTCCCTCACACACACACTCTCCCTCACACACACGCTCTCCCTCACACACACACTCTCCCTCACACACACGCTCTCCCTCACACACACTCTACCTCACACACACACTCTGCCTCACACACACACTCTCCCTCACACACACACTCTCCCTCACACACACACTCTCCCTCACACACACACTCTCCCTCACAAAACCGCTCTCCCTCACACACACACACACACGCTCTCCCTCACACACACACTCACCCTCACACACACTCTCTCCCTCACACAGACGCTCTACCTCACACACACTCTCTCCCTCACACACACACACTCCCTCACACACACACTCTGCCTCACACACACACTCTCCCTCACACACAAACTCTCCCTCACACACACTCTCTCCCTCAAACACACACTCTCCCTCACACACACACTCTGACTCACACACACACTCTCCCTCACACACACGCTCTCCCTCACACACACTCTGCCTCACACACACGCTCTCCCTCACACACACTCTCTCCCTCACACACACTCTCCCTCACACACACACTCTCCCTCACACACACACTCTCCCTCACACACACACTCTCCCTCACACACACGCTCTCCCTCACACACACACACACACACGCTCTCCCTCACACACAAACTCTCCCTCACACACACACTCTCCCTCACACACACACTCTCCCTCACACACACACTCTCCCTCACACACACACTCTCCCTCACACACACACTCTCCCTCACACACACGCTCTCCCTCACACACACACACACGCTCTCCCTCACACACAAACTCTCCCTCACACACACACTCTCCCTCACACACACACTCTCCCTCACACACACACTCTCCCTCAAACACACACTCTCCCTCACACACACACACACGCTCTCCCTCAGCAACTCTCTCCCTCACACACACACACTCCCTCACACACAAACTCTGCCTCACACACACACTCTCCCTCACACACACACGCTCTCCCTCACACACACACTCTCCCTCACACACGCTCTCCCTCACACACACACTCTCCCTCACACACACACAATCCCTCACACACACACTCTCCCTCACACACACACTCTCCCTCACACACACACTCCCTCACACACACACTCTCTCCCTCACACACACACTCTCCCTCACACACACACTCTGCCTCACACACACACCCTCCCTCACACACACACTCTCCCTCACACACACACTCTCCCTCACACACACACTCTCCCTCACACACACACTCTCCCTCACACACACACTCTCCCTCACACACACGCTCTCCCTCACACACACGCTCTCCCTCACACACACGCTCTCCCTCACACACACGCTCTCCCTCACACACACGCTCTCCCTCACACACACGCTCTCCCTCACACACACACACACGCTCTCCCTCACACACAAACTCTCCCTCACACACACACTCTCCCTCACACACACACTCTCCCTCACACACACACTCTCCCTCACACACACACTCTCCCTCACACACACACTCTCCCTCACACACACACTCTCCCTCACACACACACTCTCCCTCACACACACACTCTCCCTCACACACACACTCTCCCTCACACACACACTCTCCCTCACACACACACTCTCCCTCACACACACACTCTGCCTCACACACACTCTGCCTCACACACACACTCTCCCTCACACACACACTCTCCCTCACACACACACTCTCCCTCACACACACACTCTCCCTCACACACACGCTCTCCCTCACACACACACTCTGCCTCACACACACACTCTGCCTCACACACACACTCTCCGTCACACACACTCTGCCTCACACACACACTCTGCCTCACACACACACTCTCCCTCACACACACACTCTCCCTCACACACACGCTCTCCCTCACACACACACTCCCTCACACACACACTCTCCCTCACACACACACTCTCCCTCACACACACACTCTCCCTCACAAACACGCTCTCCCTCACACACACGCTCTCCCTCACACACACACTCCCTCACACACACACTCTCCCTCACACACACACTCTCCCTCACACACACTCTCTCCCTCACACAGACGCTCTCCCTCACACACACTCTCTCCCTCACACACACACTCTCCCTCACACACACACTCACCCTCACACACACTCTCTCCCTCACACAGACGCTCTCCCTCACACACACTCTCTCCCTCACACACACACACTCCCTCACACACACACTCTCCCTCACACACACACTCTCCCTCACACACACACTCGCTCACACACACACTCCCTCACACACACACTCTCCCTCACACACACTCTCTCCCTCACACACACACTCTCCCTCACACACACACTCTGCCTCACACACACGCTCTGCCTCACTCACATGCTCTCCCTCAGCAACTCTCTCCCTCACACACACACACTCCCTCACACACAAACTCTGCCTCACACACACACTCTCCCTCACACACACACTCGCTCACACACACACTCCCTCACACACACACTCTCCCTCACACACACTCTCTCCCTCACACACACACTCTCCCTCACACACACACTCTGCCTCACACACACGCTCTGCCTCACTCACATGCTCTCCCTCAGCAACTCTCTCCCTCACACACACACACTCCCTCACACACAAACTCTGCCTCACACACACACTCTCCCTCACACACACACGCTCTCCCTCACACACACACTCTCCCTCACACACGCTCTCCCTCACACACACACTCTCCCTCACACACACACAATCCCTCACACACACACTCTCCCTCACACACACACTCTCCCTCACACACACACTCCCTCACACACACACTCCCTCACACACACACTCCCTCACACACACACTCCCTCACACACACACTCCCTCATACACACACTCTCCCTCACACACACACTCTCCCTCACACACACACACTCCCTCACACACACACTCCCTCACACACACACTCCCTCACACACACTCTCTCCCTCACACACACACACTCCCTCACACACAAATTCTGCCTCACACACACACTCTCCCTCACACACACACGCTCTCCCTCACACACACTCTCTCCCTCACACACGCACTCTCCCTCACACACGCTCTCCCTCACACACACACTCTCCCTCACACACACACTCTCCCTCACACACACACACTCCCTCACACACACACTCCCTCACACACACACTCCCTCATACACACACTCTCCCTCACACACACACACTCCCTCACACACACACTCCCTCACACACACACTCCCTCACACACACTCTCTCCCTCACACACACACTCTCCCTCACACACACACTCTCCCTCACACACACACTCTGCCTCACACACACACTCTCCCTCACACACGCTCTCCCTCTCACACACGCTCTCCCTCACACACACGCTCTCCCTCACACACACGCTCTCCCTCACACACACGCTCTCCCTCACACACACGCTCTCCCTCACACACACGCTCTCCCTCACACACACGCTCTCCCTCACACACACGCTCTCCCTCACACACACGCTCTCCCTCACACACACTCTCTCCCTCACACACACACTCTGACTCACACACACACTCTCCCTCACACACACGCTCTCCCTCACACACACTCTCTCCCTCACACACACTCTCTCCCTCACACACACACTCTCCCTCACACACACACTCTCCCTCACACACACACTCTCCCTCACACACACGCTCTCCCTCACACACACTCTCTCCCTCACACACACTCTCTCCCTCACACACACACTCTCCCTCACACACACACTCTCCCTCACACACACACTCTCCCTCACACACACACTCTCCCTCACACACACACTCTGACTCACACACACACTCTCCCTCACACACACACTCTCCCTCACACACACTCTCTCCCTCACACACACTCTCTCCCTCACACACACACTCTCCCTCACACACACACACACAAACTCTCCCTCACACACAAACTCTCCCTCACACAAACACTCTCCCTCACACACACACTCTCCCTCACACACACACTCTCCCTCACACACACACTCTCCCTCACACACACACTCTCCCTCACACACACGCTCTCCCTCACACACACGCTCTCCCTCACACACACACTCTCCCTCACACACACACTCTCCCTCACACACACACTCTCCCTCACACACACACTCTGCCTAAAACACACTCTGCCTCACACACACACTCTGCCTCACACACACACTCTCCCTCACACACACACTCTCCCTCACACACACACTCTCCCTCACACACACGCTCTCCCTCACACACACGCTCTCCCTCACACACACACACACACACGCTCTCCCTCACACACACGCTCTCCCTCACACACACTCTCTCCCTCACACACACACTCTCCCTCACACACAAACTCTCCCTCACACACACACACACACGCTCTCCCTCACACACACGCTCTCCCTCACACACACGCTCTCCCTCACACACACACTCTCCCTCACACACACACTCTGCCTCACACACACACTCTGCCTCACACACACTCTCTCCCTCACACACACTCTCTCCCTCACACACACACTCTGCCTCACACACACACTCTCCCTCACACACACACTCTGCCTCACACACACACTCTGCCTCACACACACTCTCTCCCTCACACACACTCTCTCCCTCACACACACACTCTCCCTCACACACACACTCTCCCTCACACACACACTCTGCCTCACACACACACTCTGCCTCACACACACACTCTGCCTCACACACACACTCTGCCTCACACACACACTCTGCCTCACACACACACTCTGCCTCACACACACACTCTGCCTCACACACACACTCTGCCTCACACACACACTCTCCCTCACACACACACTCTCCCTCACACACACACTCTCCCTCACACACACACTCTCCCTCACACACACACTCTGCCTCACACACACACTCTGCCTCACACACACACTCTGCCTCACACACACACTCTCCCTCACACACACACTCTCCCTCACACACACACTCTCCCTCACACACACACTCTCCCTCACACACACACTCTCCCTCACACACACACTCTCCCTCACACACACTCTCTCCCTCACACACACACACACACACGCTCTCCCTCACACACACGCTCTCCCTCACACACAAACTCTCCCTCACACACACACTCTCCCTCACACACACACTCTCCCTCACACACACACTCTCCCTCACACACACACTCTCCCTCACACACACTCTCCCTCACACACACACTCTCCCTCACACACACACTCTCCCTCACACACACATTCTGCCTCACACACACTCTCTCCCTCACACACACACTCTGCCTCACACACACACTCTCCCTCACACACAAACTCTCCCTCACACACAAACTCTCCCTCACACACACTTTGCCTCACACACACACTCTCCCTCACACACACACTCTCCCTCACACACACACTCTCCCTCACACACACGCTCTCCCTCACACACACGCTCTCCCTCACACACACGCTCTCCCTCACACACACACTCCCTCACACACACGCTCTCCCTCACACACACGCTCTCCCTCACACACACACTCCCTCACACACACACTCTCCCTCACATACACTCTGCCTCACACACACACTCTGCCTCACACACACACTCTGCCTCACTCACACGCTCTCCCTCACACACACACTCTGACTCACACACACACTCTCCCTCACACACACGCTCTCCCTCACACACACGCTCTCCCTCACACACACGCTCTCCCTCACACACACGCTCTCCCTCACACACACGCTCTCCCTCACACACACACTCCCTCACACACACACTCTCCCTCACACACACTCTCCCTCACACACTCTCTCCCTCACACACACACTCTCCCTCACACACACACTCTCCCTCACACACACACTCACCCTCACACACACTCTCCCTCACACACACTCTCTCCCTCACACACACACTCTCCCTCACACACACACTCGCTCACACACACACTCCCTCACACACACACTCCCTCACACACACACTCCCTCACACACACACTCCCTCACACACACACTCCCTCACACACACACTCCCTCACACACACACTCCCTCACACACACACACTCCCTCACACACACACTCCCTCACACACACTCCCTCACACACACACTCCCTCACACACACACTTTCCCTCACACACACACTATGCCTCACACACACACTCTCCCTCACACACACTCTCTCCCTCACACACACTCTCTCCCTCACACACACACTCTGCCTCACACACACGCTCTGCCTCACTCACATGCTCTCCCTCACACACACTCTCTCCCTCACACTCACTCTCTCCCTCACACACACACTCCCTCACACACAAACTCTGCCTCACACACACAGTCTCCCTCACACACACACGCTCTCCCTCACACACGCTCTCCCTCACACACGCTCTCCCTCACACACACACTCTCCCTCACACACACACAATCCCTCACACACACACAATCCCTCACACACACACTCTCCCTCACACACACACTCTCCTCACACACACACTCTCCCTCACACACACACTCTCCCTCACACACACACTCTCCCTCACACACACACTCTCCCTCACACACACACCCTCCCTCACACACACACCCTCCCTCACACACACACTCTCCCTCACACACAAACTCTCCCTCACACACACTCTCCCTCATACACACACTCTCCCTCACACACACACTCTCCCTCACACACACACTCTCCCTCACACACAAACTCTCCCTCACACACACACTCTCCCTCACACACACACCCTCCCTCACACACACACTCTCCCTCACACACAAACTCTCCCTCACACACACACCCTCCCTCACACACACACCCTCCCTCACACACACACCCTCCCTCACACACACACTCTCCCTCACACACACACTCTCCCTCACACACACACTCTCCCTCACACACACACACTCCCTCACACACACACTCTCCCTCACACACACACTCTCCCTCACACACACACTCTCCCTCACACACACGCTCTCCCTCACACACACACACACGCTCTCCCTCCACACACAAACTCTCCCTCACACACACACTCTCCCTCACACACACACTCTCCCTCACACACACGCTCTCCCTCACACACACACTCTCCCTCACACACACGCTCTCCCTCACACACACGCTCTCCCTCACACACACGCTCTCCCTCACACACACGCTCTCCCTCACACACACGCTCTCCCTCACACACACGCTCTCCCTCACACACACGCTCTGCCTCACACACACACTCTCCCTCACACACACACTCTCCCTCACACACACGCTCTCCCTCACACACACGCTCTCCCTCACACACACGCTCTCCCTCACACACACGCACTCCCTCACACACACACTCTGCCTCACACACACACTCTCCCTCACACACGCTCTCCCTCTCACACACGCTCTCCCTCACACACACACTCTCCCTCACACACACACTCTCCCTCACACACACACTCTCCCTCACACACACGCTCTCCCTCACACACACGCTCTCCCTCACACACACTCCCTCACACACACTCTCTCCCTCACACACACACTCTGACTCACACACACACTCTCCCTCACACACACGCTCTCCCTCACACACACTCTCTCCCTCACACACACTCTCTCCCTCACACACATGCTCTCCCTCACACACACGCTCTCCCTCACACACACACAAACACGCTCTCCCTCACACACAAACTCTCCCTCACACACAAACTCTCCCTCACACAAACACTCTCCCTCACACACACACTCTCCCTCACACACACACTCTCCCTCACACACACACTCTCCCTCACACACACACTCTCCCTCACACACACACTCTCCCTCACACACACACTCTCCCTCACACACACACTCTCCCTGACACACACAAACTCTCCCTCACACAAACACTCTCCCTCACACACACACTCTCCCTCACACACACACTCTCCCTCACACATACGCTCTCCCTCACACACACACTCTCCCTCACAAACACTCTCTCCCTCACATACACACTCTCCCTCACACACACACTCTCCCTCACACACACACACTCTCCCTCACACACACACACACACGCTCTCCCTCACACACACTCTCTCCCTCACACACACACTCTGCCTCACACACACGCTCTCCCTCACACACACGCTCTCCCTCACACACACGCTCTCCCTCACACACACGCTCTCCCTCACACACACGCTCTCCCTCACACACACACTCTCCCTCACACACACACTCTGCCTCACACACACACTCTGCCTCACACACACTCTCTCCCTCACACACACTCTCTCCCTCACACACACACTCTCCCTCACACACACACTCTGCCTCACACACACACTCTCCCTCACACACACACTCTCCCTCACACACACACTCTCCCTCACACACACACTCTCCCTCACACACACACTCTGCCTCACACACACACTCTGCCTCACACACACACTCTGCCTCACACACACACTCTGCCTCACACACACACTCTGCCTCACACACACACTCTCCCTCACACACACACTCTCCCTCACACACACACTCTCCCTCACACACACACTCTCCCTCACACACACACTCTGCCTCACACACACACTCTGCCTCACACACACACTCTCCCTCACACACACACTCTCCCTCACACACACACTCTCCCTCACACACACACTCTCCCTCACACACACACTCTCCCTCACACACACACACTCCCTCACACACACTTCTCCCTCACACACACACACACACTCTGCCTCACACACACACTCTCCCTCACACACACACTCTCCCTCACACACAAACTCTCCCTCACACACACACTCTCCCTCACACACACACTCTCCCTCACACACACACTCTCCCTCACACACACTCTCCCTCACACACACACTCTCCCTCACACACACACTCCCTCACACACACACTCTGCCTCACACACACACTCTCCCTCACACACACGCTCTCCCTCACACACACGCTCTCCCTCACACACACGCTCTCCCTCACACACACGCTCTCCCTCACACACACACTCTCCCTCACACACACACTCTGCCTCACACACACACTCTCCCTCACACACACGCTCTCCCTCACACACACGCTCTCCCTCACACACACGCTCTCCCTCACACACACACACTCCCTCACACACACACTCTGCCTCACACACACACTCTCCCTCACACACGCTCTCCCTCACACACACACTCTCCCTCACACACACACTCTCCCTCACACACACACTCTCCCTCACACACACGCTCTCCCTCACACACACGCTCTCCCTCACACACACGCTCTCCCTCACACACACACTCTCCCTCACACACACTCTCTCCCTCACACACACACTCTGACTCACACACACACTCTCCCTCACACACACGCTCTCCCTCACACACACACACACGCTCTCCCTCACACACACGCTCTCCCTCACACACACTCTCTCCCTCACACACACACTCTGACTCACACACACTCTCTCCCTCACACACACACTCTGACTCACACACACACTCTCTCCCTCACACACACTCTCCCTCACACACACTCTCTCCCTCACACACACTCTCTCCCTCACACACACACTCTCCCTCACACACACGCTCTCCCTCACACACACACACACACGCTCTCCCTCACACACAAACTCTCCCTCACACACAAACTCTCCCTCACACAAACACTCTCCCTCACACACACACTCTCTCCTCACACACATACACTCTCCCTCACTCACACACTCTCCCTCACACACACACTCTCCCTCACACACACACTCTCCCTCACACACACAGTCTCCCTCACACACACACTCTCCCTCACACACACACTCTCCCTCACACACACTCTCCCTCACACACACACTCTCCCTCACACACACACTCTCCCTCACACACACACTCTCCCTGACACACACAAACTCTCCCTCACACAAACACTCTCCCTCACACACACACTCTCCCTCACACACACACTCTCCCTCACACACACGCTCTCCCTCACACACACACTCTCCCTCACAAACACTCTCTCCCTCACATACACACTCTCCCTCACACACACACTCTCCCTCACACACACACACTCTCCCTCACACACACTCTCTCCCTCACATACACACTCTGCCTCACACACACACTCTGCCTCACACACACACTCTCCCTCACACACACAACTCTGCCTCACACACACACTCTGCCTCACACACACACTCTCCCTCACACACAAACTCTGCCTCACACACACACTCTGCCTCACACACACGCTCTCCCTCACACACACGCTCTCCCTCACACACACGCTCTGCCTCACACACACTCTGCCTCACACACACACTCTGCCTCACACACACACTCTGCCTCACACACACACTCTCCCTCACACACACACTCTCCCTCACACACACACTCTCCCTCACACACACCCTCTCCCTCACACACACACACACACACGCTCTCCCTCACACACACGCTCTCCCTCACACACACTCTCTCCCTCACACACACACTCTGCCTCACACACACACTCTCCCTCACACACAAACTCTCCCTCACACACACACACACACGCTCTCCCTCACACACACTCTCTCCCTCACACACACACTCTGCCTCACACACACGCTCTCCCTCACACACACGCTCTCCCTCACACACACGCTCTCCCTCACACACACACTCTCCCTCACACACACACTCTCCCTCACACACACACTCTCCCTCACACACACACTCTCCCTCACACACACACTCTCCCTCACACACACACTCTCCCTCACACACACATTCTCCCTCACACACACTCTCCCTCACACACACACTCTCCCTCACACACACATTCTGCCACACACACATTCTGCCTCACACACACTCTCTCCCTCACACACACACTCTGCCTCACACACACACTCTCCCTCACACACACACTCTCCCTCACACACACACTCTGCCTCACACACACACTCTCCCTCACACACAAACTCTCCCTCACACACAAACTCTCCCTCACACACACTTTGCCTCACACACACACTCTCCCTCACACACACACTCTCCCTCACACACAAACTCTCCCTCACACACACTTTGCCTCACACACACGCTCTCCCTCACACACACGCTCTCCCTCACACACACGCTCTCCCTCACACACACACTCCCTCACACACACACTCTCCCTCACACACACTCTGCCTCACACACACACTCTCCCTCACACACACACTCTCCCTCACTCACACGCTCTCCCTCACATACACTCTGCCTCACACACACACTCTGCCTCACTCACACGCTCTCCCTCACACACACACTCTCCCTCACACACACACTCTCCCTCACACACAAACTCTCCCTCACACACACACTCTCCCTCACACACACACCCTCCCTCACACACACACTCTCCCTCACACACAAACTCTCCCTCACACACACACTCTCCCTCACACACACACCCTCCCTCACACACACACCCTCCCTCACACACACACCCTCCCTCACACACACACTCTCCCTCACACACACACTCTCCCTCACACACACACTCTCCCTCACACACACACTCTCCCTCACACACACGCTCTCCCTCACACACACACACACGCTCTCCCTCACACACAAACTCTCCCTCACACACACACTCTCCCTCACACACACACTCTCCCTCACACACACACTCTCCCTCACACACACACTCTCCCTCACACACACGCTCTCCCTCACACACACGCTCTCCCTCACACACACGCTCTCCCTCACACACACGCTCTCCCTCACACACACGCTCTCCCTCACACACACGCTCTCCCTCACACACACACTCTGCCTCACACACACACTCTCCCTCACACACACACTCTCCCTCACACACACGCTCTCCCTCACACACACGCTCTCCCTCACACACACGCACTCCCTCACACACACACTCTGCCTCACACACACACTCTCCCTCACACACGCTCTCCCTCTCACACACGCTCTCCCTCACACACACACTCTCCCTCACACACACACTCTCCCTCACACACACACTCTCCCTCACACACACGCTCTCCCTCACACACACGCTCTCCCTCACACACACTCCCTCACACACACTCTCTCCCTCACACACACACTCTGACTCACACACACACTCTCCCTCACACACACGCTCTCCCTCACACACACTCTCTCCCTCACACACACTCTCTCCCTCACACACATGCTCTCCCTCACACACACGCTCTCCCTCACACACACACACACACGCTCTCCCTCACACACAAACTCTCCCTCACACACAAACTCTCCCTCACACAAACACTCTCCCTCACACACACACTCTCCCTCAC
Source organism: Pristiophorus japonicus (assembly GCF_044704955.1). Taxonomy (NCBI): domain Eukaryota; kingdom Metazoa; phylum Chordata; class Chondrichthyes; family Pristiophoridae; genus Pristiophorus; species Pristiophorus japonicus. Next base: position 73,896 of record NW_027250963.1, read on the forward strand.
ACACACACTCTCCCTCACACACACACTCTCCCTCACACACACACTCTCCCTCACACACACACTCTCCCTCACACACACACTCTCCCTCACACACACACTCTCCCTGACACACACAAACTCTCCCTCACACAAACACTCTCCCTCACACACACACTCTCCCTCACACACACACTCTCCCTCACACACACACTCTCCCTCACAAACACTCTCTCCCTCACATACACACTCTCCCTCACACACACACTCTCCCTCACACACACACACTCTCCCTCACACACACTCTCTCCCTCACATACACACTCTGCCTCACACACACACTCTGCCTCACACACACACTCTCCCTCACACACAAACTCTGCCTCACACACACACTCTGCCTCACACACACACTCTCCCTCACACACAAACTCTGCCTCACACACACGCTCTGCCTCACACACACGCTCTCCCTCACACACACACTCTCCCTCACACACACACTCTCCCTCACACACACGCTCTCCCTCACACACACACTCTCCCTCACACACACGCTCTCCCTCACACACACGCTCTGCCTCACACACACTCTGCCTCACACACACACTCTCCCTCACACACACACTCTCCCTCACACACACACTCTCCCTCACACACACGCTCTCCCTCACACACACGCTCTCCCTCACACACACACACACACACGCTCTCCCTCACACACACGCTCTCCCTCACACACACTCTCTCCCTCACACACACACTCTGCCTCACACACACACTCTCCCTCACACACAAACTCTCCCTCACACACACACACACACGCTCTCCCTCACACACACTCTCTCCCTCACACACACACTCTGCCTCACACACACGCTCTCCCTCACACACACGCTCTCCCTCACACACACGCTCTCCCTCACACACACGCTCTCCCTCACACACACACTCTCCCTCACACACACACTCTGCCTCACACACACACTCTGCCTCACACACACTCTCTCCCTCACACACACTCTCTCCCTCACACACACACTCTGCCTCACACACACACTCTCCCTCACACACACACTCTGCCTCACACACACACTCTGCCTCACACACACTCTCTCCCTCACACACACACTCTCCCTCACACACACACTCTCCCTCACACACACACTCTGCCTCACACACACACTCTGCCTCACACACACTCTCTCCCTCACACACACACTCTCCCTCACACACACACTCTCCCTCACACACACACTCTCCCTCACACACACTCTCTCCCTCACACACACACTCTCCCTCACACACACACTCTCCCTCACACACACACTCTGCCTCACACACACACTCTGCCTCACACACACACTCTCCCTCACACACACACTCTCCCTCACACACACACTCTCCCTCACACACACACTCTCCCTCACACACACTCTCTCCCTCACACACACACACACACACACTCTGCCTCACACACACACTCTGCCTCACACACACACTCTCCCTCACACACACACTCTCCCTCACACACAAGCTCTCCCTCACACACACACTCTCCCTCACACACACACTCTCCCTCACACACACACTCTCCCTCACACACACACTCTCCCTCACACACACACTCCCTCACACACACACTCTGCCTCACACACACACTCTCCCTCACACACACGCTCTCCCTCACACACACGCTCTCCCTCACACACACGCTCTCCCTCACACACACGCTCTCCCTCACACACACGCTCTCCCTCACACACACGCTCTCCCTCACACACACACTCTCCCTCACACACACACTCTGCCTCACACACACACTCTCCCTCACACACACGCTCTCCCTCACACACACGCTCTCCCTCACACACACGCTCTCCCTCACACACACACACTCCCTCACACACACACTCTGCCTCACACACACACTCTCCCTCACACACGCTCTCCCTCACACACACACACACACGCTCTCCCTCACACACAAACCTCTCCCTCACACACAAACTCTCCCTCACACAAACACTCTCCCTCACACACACACTCTCCCTCACACACACACTCTCCCTCACACACACACTCTCCCTCACACACACACTCTCCCTCACACACACACTCTCCCTCACACACACACTCTCCCTCACACACACACTCTCCCTCACACACACACTCTCCCTGACACACACAAACTCTCCCTCACACAAACACTCTCCCTCACACACACACTCTCCCTCACACACACACTCTCCCTCACACACACACTCTCCCTCACACACACACTCTCCCTGACACACACAAACTCTCCCTCACACAAACACTCTCCCTCACACACACACTCTCCCTCACACACACACTCTCCCTCACACACACTCTCTCCCTCACACACACACTCTCCCTCACACACACACTCTCCCTCACACACACTCTCCCTCACACACACACTCTCCCTCACACACACACTCTCCCTCACACACACACACTCTCCCTCACACACACTCTCTCCCTCACATACACACTCTGCCTCACACACACACTCTGCCTCACACACACACTCTCCCTCACACACAAACTCTGCCTCACACACACGCTCTGCCTCACACACACGCTCTCCCTCACACACACGCTCTCCCTCACACACACGCTCTGCCTCACACACACTCTGCCTCACACACACACTCTGCCTCACACACACACTCTCCCTCACACACACACTCTCCCTCACACACACACTCTCCCTCACACACACCCTCTCCCTCACACACACACACACACACGCTCTCCCTCACACACACGCTCTCCCTCACACACACTCTCTCCCTCACACACACACTCTGCCTCACACACACACTCTCCCTCACACACAAACTCTCCCTCACACACACACACACACGCTCTCCCTCACACACACTCTCTCCCTCACACACACACTCTGCCTCACACACACGCTCTCCCTCACACACACGCTCTCCCTCACACACACGCTCTCCCTCACACACACACTCTCCCTCACACACACACTCTGCCTCACACACACACTCTGCCTCACACACACTCTCTCCCTCACACACACTCTCTCCCTCACACACACACTCTGCCTCACACACACACTCTCCCTCACACACACACTCTGCCTCACACACACACTCTGCCTCACACACACTCTCTCCCTCACACACACACTCTCCATCACACACACACTCTCCCTCACACACACACTCTGCCTCACACACACACTCTGCCTCACACACACACTCTGCCTCACACACACACTCTGCCTCACACACACACTCTGCCTCACACACACACTCTCCCTCACACACACACTCTCCCTCACACACACACTCTCCCTCACACACACACTCTCCCTCACACACACACTCTCCCTCACACACACACTCTGCCTCACACACACACTCTGCCTCACACACACACTCTGCCTCACACACACACTCTGCCTCACACACACACTCTCCCTCACACACACACTCTCCCTCACACACACACTCTCCCTCACACACACACTCTCCCTCACACACACTCTCTCCCTCACACACACACACACACACGCTCTCCCTCACACACAAACTCTCCCTCACACACACACTCTCCCTCACACACACACTCTCCCTCACACACACACTCTCCCTCACACACACACTCTCCCTCACACACTCACTCTCCCTCACACACACACTCTCCCTCACACACACACTCTCCCTCACACACACACTCTGCCTCACACACACTCTCTCCCTCACACACACACTCTGCCTCACACACACACTCTCCCTCACACACAAACTCTCCCTCACACACAAACTCTCCCTCACACACAAACTCTCCCTCACACACACACTCTCCCTCACACACACTCTCTCCCTCACACACACGCTCTCCCTCACACACACACTCTGCCTCACACACACACTCTCCGTCACACACACTCTGCCTCACACACACACGCTCCCTCACACACACTCTCTCCCTCACACACACGCTCTCCCTCACACACACACTCGCTCACACACACACTCCCTCACACACACACTCCCTCACACACACACTCCCTCACACACACACTCCCTCACACACACACTCCCTCACACACACACTCCCTCACACACACACTCCCTCACACACACACTTTCCCTCACACACACACTCTGCCTCACACACACACTCTCCCTCACACACACTCTCTCCCTCACACACACACTCCCTCACACACACACTCTGCCTCACACACACGCTCTGCCTCACTCACATGCTCTCCCTCACACTCACTCTCTCCCTCACACACACACTCCCTCACACACAAACTCTGCCTCACGCACACAGTCTCCCTCACACACACACGCTCTCCCTCACACACACACTCTCCCTCACACACGCTCTCCCTCACACACACACTCTCCCTCACACACACACAATCCCTCACACACACACAATCCCTCACACACACACTCTCCCTCACACACACACTCCCTCACACACGCACTCCCTCACACACGCACTCCCTCACACACACACTCTCCCTCACACACACACTCTCCCTCACACACACACTCTCCCTCACACACACACTCTCCCTCACACACACACTCTCCCTCACACACACACTCTCCCTCACACACACACTCTCCCTCACACACACACTCTCCCTCACACACACACTCTCCCTCACACACACACTCCCTCACACACACACTCTCCCTCACACACACTCTGCCTCACACACACACTCTCCCTCACACACACACTCTCCCTCACACACACGCTCTCCCTCACACACACGCTCTCCCTCACACACACGCTCTCCCTCACACACACGCTCTCCCTCACACACACACTCCCTCACACACACACTCTCCCTCACACACACTCTGCCTCACACACACACTCTGCCTCACTCACACGCTCTCCCTCACATACACTCTGCCTCACACACACACTCTGCCTCACACACACACTCTGCCTCACTCACACGCTCTCCCTCACACACACACTCTGACTCACACACACACTCTCCCTCACACACACGCTCTCCCTCACACACACGCTCTCCCTCACACACATGCTCTCCCTCACACACACGCTCTCCCTCACACACACACTCCCTCACACACACACTCTCCCTCACACACACACTCACCCTCACACACACTCTCCCTCACACACACTCTCTCCCTCACACACACACTCTCCCTCACACACACACTCACCCTCACACACACACTCACCCTCACACACACTCTCTCCCTCACACACACACTCTCCCTCACACACACACTCGCTCACACACACACTCCCTCACACACACACTCCCTCACACACACACTCCCTCACACACACACTCCCTCACACACACACTCCCTCACACACACACTCCCTCACACACACACTCCCTCACACACACACTCCCTCACACACACACTTTCCCTCACACACACACTCTGCCTCACACACACACTCTCCCTCACACACACTCTCTCCCTCACACACACTCTCTCCCTCACACACACACTCTGCCTCACACACACGCTCTGCCTCACTCACATGCTCTCCCTCACACACACTCTCTCCCTCACACTCACTCTCTCCCTCACACACACACTCCCTCACACACAAACTCTGCCTCACACACACAGTCTCCCTCACACACACACGCTCTCCCTCACACACACACTCTCCCTCACACACGCTCTCCCTCACACACACACTCTCCCTCACACACACACAATCCCTCACACACACACAATCCCTCACACACACACTCTCCCTCACACACACACTCCCGCACACACGCACTCCCTCACACACGCACTCCCTCACACACACACTCTCCCTCACACACACACTCTCCCTCACACACACACTCTCCCTCACACACACACTCTCCCTCACACACACACTCTCCCTCACACACACACTCTCCCTCACACACACA